>NC_141626.1:38381991-38681991 GCF_047967505.1 Dipteris shenzhenensis
GAATCAAATAAACTATTGTGTTTTGTAAACACCTCTGGTCACCATATGATGTAGGCCATGTGTATGTGTTTTGCTCCATGGTACCTCCTGCAGGCATTGTGTGCATGTACATTCAGGGGAGATAACCATTGGAAGGTCTTTTGTATCCCTTTTGTTTACTTCACACCCTTGGGAACCCCTTGCTAGCATGAGAACCTAGCCATAGATTTATCCTTGACCACCATGAGATGGCATGAGAAATATGAGACTAGATGTATCCTTGACATAGCCTGAGGCATTTCCTTGAGGGGGGGTATGATGGGATATCTCAAGGTGTATGTCCCAGGCACACCTTGGTTTCTATGTGTGTGTGCTAGAGGCACAGTTAGGTGTCCAAATGTGACTAATAGCAGAGAGGGATTTACAAAGTATTTTATAGCAATAAACGTGGGAAATATCCTAGAAGGCTTTACAGGGCTTAAATATTTGTACAAATGTAAAAAAATTAGCCAATAAAGCTTTACAATGAAATAAAATATCCTCTAGTGATAAAGCTTCAATCTTCGTGAAGACATGTAATATGTCCATCCATTGATTTGCCCTCTAGTGATAAAGCTTCAATCTTCGTGATGACATGTAATCTATCCATCCATTGATATTTGTGCACTGATACCCAACTGATACAATCTACCCACTAAAAACTGTTCCATTGATATCCACTTATGCAACCCACTAATACTCGTTAAATAGTGAATGGTCAGGATGGTCGGGTTTATTACAAGGCGCTTCATATGGAAATAAATGTAAAAAATAGCCTAGAAGGCTTTACAAGGTTTTTTAAGACAATAAATGAGCTTAAATATTTATACAAATGCAATAAAAATAACCAATAATCATCAAGCTCCAATATGCCCCATGACATGTAATCTGTCCACTAATATATATAATCTGTCCACTGATATCTGCTATCTGCTCATGCAATCTGCCCACTGATAAACTTCCTGGTAAATGGTAAAATTTTTTATTTAATAGCATGTTATGAGTGTTAAACCGCATGTGAGCGAAGGGACTGACAACGATTAGGAACTAGTTAGACAAATTTGAGCATGGCTTCGATTGGCAACTTGGAGAATTGTCTCTCCTCTAAGGCAATCTAATCTATGCTAAACTATGCTAAACCAACTGTCAAAGTGAAGAAAAGCAATAAATAATTTCTTTTTCTGTGTTCATTTTAATGTGCTGGGATTTAAGAGGCTTAAATATGCAAAAGAAGGGGTTTTGATGTAGAGGCTAACCTGCATGTGAGAGAAATGAAGAACAAGTATCTAAAGAAAAGTTAACATTTTTAAATTTAAAAGATGAATATATATAAAAATATTATCTGACCTTCAAAACAAACCATAAATTCACTCTTTTATAATTTTTTAAAAGTATAATATAAAACATGTAAATATATAAAACTCTCTCTTTCCTCTGAACTTTCTCTCTCTCTCTCTCTCTCTCTCATCCTAATTCTCTCTGTAGCCATAGTCAAGACACCTCATTCTCTCTCTTAATCTCTCTCTCTCTCTCTCTGACAACTCTTATGTGTTTCCCTCTTTGTCCTCATCCCACTCATTCTCTCTCTTAGTTTATCTCAAGTCTCTCTTTCTCTCCCTCCCATGGCGGCTAGGATTTATCATTCTCTCTCTTCATCTCTCTCTCTCTAAGATTTGTAATTATTTCTCTTTCTCTCTCCACCTCTCTCCTCTCTCTCTAGAGATTTATTATTCTCTCTCTCTCCCTCTCTCTCTCTCTCTCTCTCTCTCTCTTAGCCTCTCTACCTCCCTACCTCTATCCTCTTGGCTGCTAGGATTTGTCATTCTTTCCCTCTCTATGTCTCTCTCTCTCTCTCTGAATTCTCTCTCTTGATCTCTCCCAACCTTCCTCCCTCCCTCCCTCCCTCTCTCCCTTTCTCTCTCTCCTCTGTCCCTCTTCTCACTCTTAATCTCTCTTTCTCTCCCTCCCCTCTTCTCCCTCATTTCTCATTCTCTCTCTCTCTCTCTCCCTCCCTCCCTCCCTCCCTTGGTAGCCACAGCCGCGAGAAGTCTCATTCTCTCTCTCTCTCTCTCTCTCTCTCTCTCTCTCTCTCTCTCTACCTCACTCTCTTGGCAGCCATGGCTGCTAGAAGTTTCATTCTCTCTCCCTCTCTCTCTTTATCTCTCTCTCCCTCTCTCTCTCCCTAAGTCTCCCTCTCTTCTCTATCATCTCTCTCTCTCTCTCTCTCTCTCTCTCTCTCTCTCCCTCCCTCCCTCCCTCCCTACTCTCTCCCTCCCTTTAGTGACCACGGCTACCAGAAGTTTCATTCCCTCTCTCTCCCTCTCTCTCTTTCTCTCTCCCTAGGTCTCCCTCGTCTCTTCTCTCTCTCTCTCTCTCTCTCCCTCTCCCTCACTACTCTCTCCCTCCCTCTAGTAGCCACGGCCGCCAGGAGACTCTCTTCTCTCTCTTAATCTCTCTCTCCCTCTCTCCGCTCTCTCTTCCTTTCCCTCCCTACTCTTCTCTCTCATTTAAGGAGCCCCTCTTCTCTCTCTGAATCTCGTCTCTCTCCCTTTCTCTCTTTCTCTCCCTCCCTACTCTTCTCTCTCATTTCTCATTCTCTCTCTCCCTTTGGCAGCCACGACCGCGAAGAGCCCCTCTTCTCTCTCGTAATTTCTCTCTTTCCCTCTCTCCTCTCTGCCCCGTTTCATTCTCTTAAACTTCTCTCTCTCTCCCTCTCTCTCCCTCTCTCTCTTTCTCTCTCTCTCCCTCTCTCTCCCTACTCTCTCCCTCCCTCTAGTAGCCACAGCTGCCAGGAGACTCTCTTCTCTCTCTTAATCTCTCTCTCCCTCTCTCCTCTCTCTCTTTCTTTCCCTCCCTACTCTTCTCTCTCATTTAAGGAGCTCCTCTTCTCTCTTTGAATCTCTCTCTCTCTCTCTCTCCCTCTCTCCTCTCTCTCTTTGTCTCCCTCCCTACTCCTCTCTCATTTCCCATTCTCTCTCTCATTTCTGATTCTCTCTCCCTTTGGCAGCCATGGCCTCCAAGAGCCCCTCTTCTCTCTCTTAATTTCTCTCTTTCCCTCTCTCCTCTCTCTTTCTCTCCCTCCCTATTCTCTCTCATTTCTCAAATTTACAGACTCAAATTTAAATAAGAAACTAATTGAAATAGAACTCAAAAACTCAAATAAGAAACTAATTTAAAAAGAATTGTAATGCCTACTAAAAAACCCCCCTCCTCTAGCTGCCATGGCCGCCAAGAGTTTTCATTCTCTCTCTCTCTCCCTCCGCCCCTCTTCTCTCTCTTAATCTCTCTTTCTCTTTCTCTCTTTCTCTCTCTCTCTCTCACTCTCTCTCTCTCTCTCTCTCTCTCTCTCTCTCTCTCTCCTACTTTCTCTCCCTCCTTTCTTTTCTCTCTTAATCTCCTGCTATCTCTCTCACACTCTCTCTATCTCTCCTCTCTCTCTCTAGCTCTCTCTTTCTCGCTATCTCTCTTTTCAAATTTAGAACACAAATTTCAATAAGAAATTAATTGAAATAGAACTCAAAAACTTTAACAAGAAACTAATTGAAAAAGAATTGTAAGTAAAGAAAAAGAAATACAAGACGAATTTTAGAATTGCGAGTAAAGAAAAAGAATCGCAATACCTGGAAAAAGTGAAAAAAGTAAGGCTCTGCTTATTATTTCTCTTCCGCTCTTGGTTGCTTCAATGAAATAAGGAGAGGATGAGAATGAATGAATGGAAAGAAGAGTATGTATAAGAAAAACTAGCCCACTCCTCCCACTCACGCATAAATTTGAATTTTTAAAAAAGAGAGGGAAATTTGAATTCATTCCTCTAGATAAATTTGAATTCAAATTTGTGTTCAACATTCTTCTTGATACTTTCTTCTCATACGTTCCTTTTGAATTCAAATTTTTGTTCAACATTCTTCTTGATACTTTCTCCTCGTAAGTCCCTCTTCATTCTTCTCGTAAGTCAAATCGTATTTGTCGCTCTTGCTCGTGATAGTTCTACTCTTAGTTGTAAGAATTCGACCTCTCTCCCTCTACTCCTCTCCTCTTCTCTATGTAGTGGGCTCTCTCTCTCTCTAATGGAGCTCCCTCTCTATGCGATGGAGCTCCCTCTCTAGTTGCATATCTCTCTCTCTATAGTCCCATACCTTCCCAACCTTCCTCTCTCCCTCAAGTCTTCTTATCTCTCCTCTCTCTCTAGTCGCTTACCTTCCCCTCTCCCTAAAGTCTTCTCATCTCTCTTCTCTCTCTACTAGTGTTTCCCTCTCGATCATGTCTTCTCACCCCTCTCCCTCCCTCACTCCTCTCCCTCCAACTCTCCTCTCATGCTTGGGGGCCATGGCCCCCAGGAGTCCTCTCTCTCTCTCTTCCTTCTCTCTCTCTCCTCCCCTCCCCCCCCCTCTCTCTCTCTCTCTCTCTCTCTCTCTCTCTCTCTCTCCCTCCCCTCCCTCCCCTCATGCCTCTCTCTCTCTCCCCTCCCTTTTCCTCACTCCTCTCACCCAGGGGCTGCGGCCGCCAGGACCCCCCTCTCTCTCTCTCTCTCCCTCCCCTCCCTCTCCTCACTCCTCTCACCCCTCCTCTCTCTCTCTCTCTCCCTCCCCTCCCTCTCACCCTAGTGGCCGTGACCGCCAAGACCCCCCCTCTCTCTCTCTCTCCCTCCCCTCCCTCTCACCCGGGGGCCGCCGACCCCCCCCTCTCTCCCTCTCCCTCCCCTCCCTCTCACCTCCCCTCCCTCTCACTCGATGGCTGTGGCCACCAGGAACCCCCCCCCCTCTCTCTCTCTCTCTCTCCCTCCCCTCCCTCCTCTCCCCTCTCTCTCCCTCCCCTCCCTCCTCTCCCCTCCCTCTCACCCTGGTGGCCACGGCTGCCAGGAACCCCCCATCTCTCTCTCTCTTTCTCTCGCTTTCTCTCTCCCTCCCCTCCTTCCTCTCTCTCACCCTGGTGGCCGTGGCTGCCACCAGGACCCCCCCTCTCCCTCCCTTACCTCCCTCCTCTCTCTCTCACCTTGGCGGCCGCGGCTGTCAGGACCCCCCCTCTCTCTCTCTTGCTCTCTCTCTCCCTCCCCTCCCTTCTCTCTCTTTCCCTCCTCTCTCTCTCACCCTGGCGGCCGCGGCTGCCAAGACCCCCCTCTCCCTCCCTCCTGTCCCTCCCGTCCCTCCTCTACCCTGGCGGCCTCGGCCGCCAAGACCCTCCCTCTCACCTCGCCCTGGCGACTGCGACTGCAAGGATGCCCCCCCTCTTGCCTCTCGCCTCCCCCCCCTCTCCCACCAGAATTTTTAAAAAAGAGAGGGAAATTTGAATTCATTCCTCTAGATAAATTTGAATTCAAATTTGTGTTCAACATTCTTCTTGATACTTTCTTCTCGTACGTTCCTTTTGAATTCAAATTTTTGTTCAACATTCTTCTTGATACTTTCTTCTCGTAAGTCCCTCTTCATTCTTCTCGTAAGTCAAATCTTATTTGTCGCTCTTACTCGTGATAGTTCTACTCTTAGTTGTAAGAATTTGACCTCTCTCCCTCTACTCCTCTCCTTTTGTCTATGTAGTGGGCTCTCTCTCTCTCTAATGGAGCTCCCTCTCTATGCGATGGAGCTCCGTCTCTAGTCGCATATCTCTCTCTCTCTAGTCGCATACCTTCCCAACCTTCCTCTAGTCGCGTACCTTTCTCTCTCCCTCAAGTCTTCTCATCTCTCCTCTCTCTCTAGTCGCTTACCTTCCCCTCTCCCTAAAGTCTTCTCATCTCTCTTCTCTCTCTACTAGTGTTTCCCTCTCCATCACGTCTTCTCACCCTCCCCCCTCCCTCACTCCTCTCCCTTACTCCTCTAACTCTCCTCTCATCCTTGGGGGCCGCGGCCCCCAGGAGTCCTCTCTCTCTCTCTCTCTCTCTCTCTTCCTTCTCTCTCTCTCCTCCCCTCCCTCCCTCTCTCTCTCTCTCTCTCCCTCCCCTTTCTCCCCTCACTCCTCTCTCTCTCTCCCCTCCCTTTTTCTCACTCCTCTCACCCTGGGGCTGCGGCCGCCAGGACCCCCCCTCTCTCTCTCTCTCCCTCCCCTCCCTCTCCTCACTCTTGTCACCCCCTCTCTCTCTCTCTCTCCCTCCCCTCCCTCTCACCCTGGCGGCCGTGGCTGCTAGGACCCCCCTCTCTCTCTCTCTCTCCCTCCCCTCCCTCTCACCTCCCCTCCCTCACCCGCGGGCCACAGACCCCCCCTTCTCTCTCTCTCCCTCCCCTCCCTCTCACCTCCCCTCCCTCTCACCCGGTGGCTGCGGTCGCCAGGACCCCCCCTCTCTCTCTCTATCTCTCTCTCTCTCTCCCTCCCTCCCTCCCCTCCCTCCTCTCCCCTCCCTCTCACCCTGGCAACCGCGGCCGCCAAGGCCCCCCCCCCTCTCTCTCTCTCTCTCTCTCTCCCTCCCTCCCTTTCGTCCTCTCTCTCTCTCCCTCCCCTCCCTCCTCTCTCTCTCCCTCCTCTCTCTCTCAACCTAGTGGCCGTGGCCACTAGGACCCCCCCTCTCTCTCTCTCTCCCTCCCTCCCCTCCCTCCTCTCTCTCTTACCCTGTAGGTCCTGGCCGCCAGGACCCCCCTCTCTCTCTTTCTCTCTCTCTCTCTCTCTCTCGCTCCCCTCCCTAGGAGCCGTGGCTGCCACGACCCCCTCTCTCACCCTCTCGCCACCCCCACACCCTCCCACTGCTTTCCCCCTCCCCGCTCCCCCTCCCGTCTCCCGCCCCCCCTCCCAACTCCTACCACCCTCTACCCACCCCGCCTCCCTCCTCTCTCTCACTCTCTCCCCTCCCTGCCCTCCCTCTTGCCTCCCTCTAGCGGCTGCGGCCGCCAGGACCCCCTACCCCTCGCCCCACCCTCCCGTCCCTCTCACCTCCCCTCACCCTCTCGCTGCCCCCCCTCCCTGCTCCCCCTACCCCTACTGCACCCCCCCTCATGTCTCCTGCTGCCCCCTACCCACCCCCTCCTATCTCTCGCCTCCCCCTGGTGGCCACGGCCACCAGGACCCCCGCCCCACTCTCCCCTCCCTCGCTTCCCCCTGGAGGCTGTGGCCGCCAAGACCCCCTCTTGCCTCTCGCCTCTCCCCCCTCCTGCCTCTCGCCTCCCCCTACCCTGTCGCCCTCGCTCCCCCCTACCCCACCGCCCCCTACCCCCGCTCCCTCCCCTCCATCCTCTCTCTCCCTTGCCTGCCCTCCCCCTGGTGGCCATGGTCGCCAGTAACCCCTACCCCCCCTCCCCTCCGTCCCCTCCCTCTCGCCTCCCCCTGGTGGTCGTGGCCGCTAGGATCCCTCCCTCCTGGCGATCGCGGCCGCCAGTAACCCCCTACCCCCCCTCCCCTCCCTCCCCTCCCTCTCGCCTCCCCTTGGCGGCCGCGGCCGCTAGGATCCCGCCCTCCCGCCTCTCACCTCCGCCCCTCCTGCCTCTCGCCTCCCCCCCTCCCGCTTGCCTCCCCCTGGCAGATGCGACTGCCAGGATCCCCCTCCCCCCTCTCACCTCTCCCCCCCCCTCTTGCCTCTCACCTCTCCCCCCCTCTCGCCTCTCGCCTCCCCCCCTCTTGCCTCTCGCCTCCCCCCCCGCTCACCTTCCCTGGCGGTCGCGGCCGCCAGGATCCCCCCTCCCCCCTCCCGCCTCTCGCCTCCCCCCCTCCTGCCTCTTGCCTCTCCCCTCCCTCCTGCCTCTCACCTCCCCCTACCCCGTTGCCCCCGCTCCCCTCTACCCCGCTGCCCTCTGCTCCCTCCCCTCCCTCCTCTCTCTCTCCCTCCCCTCCCTCCCCTCCCTCTCGCCTCTCCTTGTGGCGGTCGCGCCGCGGCCCCCAGGACCCCCCCTCATGCCTCTCGCCTCCCCCTATGCCCCCGCTCCCCCCTCCTACCTTCCCCTACCCCCACTCTCTACCTCGCCTCCCTCTACCCCCGCTCCCTACGTCGCCCCCTACCTCGCCTCCCCCCCCCTCCCTACCCCCGGTCGTAAGTTTGGTCTTTCTTGCTTTCTTGCTCTTCCTTCCTTGCTTTCTTGCTCGTCCTTGCTTTCTTGCTTTCTTGCTTCAATGAATGAAATGAGGGGAGAATGAATGAAGAAGGAAGACTATATATAAGAAAAATTAGGTTTTCCTCCTCCTCTCCTATTGGCTTTCCATTCCTCCCCTCTCTCCTATTGGCTTTTCATTCCTCCCCTCTCCCATTGGCTCCCATTACTCCCCCTCTCCCATTAGACCCCCATCCCTCATCCCAATCTTCCATTGGCCCTCCCCCCATCCATTTCTTCTTCCTCCCCCATTGCCACCACTCCCATCCCACATTTCCACCACGTCCCATACTCCTCCCATTTCCCAAAATCCTATATTTCCCCATTTCACCCTCCTCGTTTTCATCCCCTATTAACTCCCCTCACTCATTTAACTCCCTTATTATCTTACTCCTCTATTACCTCCCCCTCTCCCATTCCATTCTTCCCTCCCCACTCTCACTTCCACTTCCCATCACTCACTTGCCATTTGAAAACTATTAATATATTATTATACTATTTTTTATACTTATTATCATACGCCCCTATTACTTCCCCTCTCCCATTCCACTCCTCCCTCCTCACTCCCACTTCCACTTCCCATTACTCACTTGCTATACACATTTGCAAACTATTAATATATTATTATATGATTTTTTATACTATTTGGAAACTTACATGTGGGCAAAATCACAGGTGTCAAAGCGATCCTATTGTGGTCATACAACAACTCTGCTTTTATTCAAGGGCGTATTTATCCTCATCAACAAGCTTATTTCAGCTTTTATTTTGACACAATATTCAAGGTATGAAGTACATAATTTGTGCACTAGGTATTTACTTTATTGTATCAAAATTGTTTGCCACACACACACATATACACATACCGAGAATTTTCTAATATTATCGCATCTACATTTCTCCGATGGGCACAAAACTTTGAACATGCCTCAACCTAGGTTGTATTGACTTGCATACAAAGTGGTGCACCCATCCCATAAGTACTTTTTCGGATAACACACTTGCAAACGTATTTTATGACGATTGTGCATAACACTAGGAACAAAATGGTGTAGAATGTGCGATCGACTATGCAAAGCATATCCAATGGACACAAGACTTTGCATGTTCTTCAACCTAGGCAGTATTGACTTGTGTGCAAAGTGGCATCTCCATCCCGATAAATACTTGTTTGAGAAATACACCTAGGATTGTGTTTTTTGACGGTTCTACATGACACCAAGGCAAAAATTGTATTTAATACTCAATCTACCATGTAAAGCATATCTAATGGGCACAATATTTTGCACGTGCCTCAAAAGCAGTGGTATGGTGCTCCATGCAAAGTGGAATGCCCATTCAATAAGTACTTGGTATGATAATACACCTAAGAGCATGTTCTTTGATGGATGTGCATAACACTAGGGGGAAAATGGTGTATAATGCGTGATCCCCCATGCAAAGCATAACCGATAGACACAATACTATGCATGCACATCAACTGAGTTGAAATTGACTTTCTTGCAAAGTGGCTCCCCCATCTGACAAGTACTTTTTAGAATATCACACCTAGGACAATGTTTTTTATTGGTTCTTGTCCATGACACTAAGGCAAAAACACAGCTTTATGCTTAATCGACAATGAAACACATATCCGATCATCACAATACTTTTCACACATCTCAACCTAGGTATTATTGACTTACATGCAAAGTGGCATGCCCATCCCATAAGTACTTAGTCGAATAACACATCTAGGACCACGTTTTTTGACGGTTATGCATGACACTAAGGCCAAAACAGTGTTTAATCCTTGTTTGACAATGCAAAGCATATACAATGGGCACAATAATTTGCATGAGTCTAAACAATTGTGGTATTGAATTGCATGCAAAGTGGTACACCCATCTAATAAGCAGTTGGTCGGATAACACACCTAACAGCATGTTTTTTTATGGTTCTGCATGACATTGAGGCACAAACGGAGTTTAATACGTGATATACCATGCAAAGTACATCCGATGAGCACAATACTTTGCACCCACCTCAACCTATGTGTTATTGAGTTGCATGAAAAGTGGCATGTCAGTTAGATAAGTACTTGATCCGATAACACACCTAGGACTGTGTTTTTTTACAAATGTGCTTGACACTAAGGCAAAAACGATGTTTTATGCTTGATTGACAATGCAAAGCATATCCGATGGGCACAATACTTTGCACACACCTTCCACTAGGTGGAATTTACTTACATCCAAAGTGGCACGCCCATCCCATAAGTGCTTGATCGGATAACATGCCTAGCAACGTGTTTTTTTATGGATGTGCATGACACTAGAGCAAAAATAGTATTTAATGCTCGATCGACCATGCAAAGGATATCCGATGGGCCTACACTTTTCCTACGCCTCAACCTAGGTGGTATTGAAATGTTCTCAAAGAGGCACACCCATCCGATAAGTACTTGATCAGATAACACACCTAAGGGCGTGTTTTTTTGCGGATGTGCATATCACTAGGGAAAAAATGGTGTATAATGCGTGATCGGCCATGCAAAGCATATCCGATGGAGACAATACTTTGCACGCACATCAACCTAGTTGAAAGATACTTCCGTGCAAAGTGGATCCCCCATCTAATAAGTACTTGTTTGAATAACACACCTAGGACCGTGCTTTTTTATGGTTGTGCATTACACTAAGGCCAAAACGGTGTTTTATGCTTAATCCACAATGCAAAGTATATCCGATGGGCACAATAATTTGCAAACACTGTCAACTAGGTGGAAGTGAATTACATGCAAATTGGCATTCCCATCTCATAAGTACTTGATCAGATAACACCCCTAGCAGCGTGTTTTTTTACGGATGTGCATGACACTAAGCCAAAAATTGTATTTAATGCTCGATCGACCATGCAAAGCATATCCGATGGGCATAATAACTTTCCTATGCCTTAACCTAGGTGGTATTGAAATGTTCTCAAAGAGGCACACCCATCTAATAAGTACTTGGTTAGATAACATACCTAAGGATGTGTTCTCTGAGGTTGTGCATATCACTACGTGAAAAACCTTGTATAATGTGTGATCGACCATGCAAAGCATATCCGATGGTGACAATACTTTGAACTCACCTCAACCTAGTTGAAACAGACTTGCGTGCAAAGTGGAGCCCCCATCTGATAAGTACTTGTTTGAATAACACACCTAGGACCGTGTTTTTTTATGGTTGTGCATGACACTAAGGCAAAAACGGTGTTTTATGCTTGATCGACAATGCAAAGCATATCCAATGGGCACAAGACTTTGCACACACCTTCAAATAGGTGGAATTGACTTACATGCAAAGTGGCATTCAAATCGTATAAGTACTTGATTGGGTAACACACCTAGCAGCGTGTTTTTTTACGGATGTGCACGACACTAAGGCAAAAATGGTATTTAATGCTCGATCGACCATGCAAAGCATATCCGATGGGTACAATAATTTTCCTACACCTTAACATATGTGGTATTGAAATGTTGTCAAATAGGCACACCCATCCGATAAGTACTTGCTCAGATAACATACCTAAGGGCGTGTTTTTTTACGGATGTGCATATCACTACCAAAAAAATGTTGTATAATGCGTAATCGACCATGCAGAGCATATTCGATTGTGGCAATACTTTGCACACATCTCAACCTAGTTTAAACAGACTTGCGTGCAAAGAGGAGCCCCCATCTGATAAGTACTTGTTTGATTAACACACCTAGGACCGTGTTTTTTTATGGTTGTGCTGTGCATGACACTAAGGCAAAAACGGTGTTTTATGCTTGATCGACAATGGAAAGCATGTCTGATGGGCACAATACTTTGCACACACCTTCAACTAGGTGGAATTTATGTACATGAAAAGTGGCATTCCCATCGCATAAGTACTTGATCGGATAACAAACCTAGCAGCGTGTTTTTTTATGGACGTGCATGACACTAAGGCAAGGATGGCATTTAATGCTCGATCGACCATGCAAAGGATATACGATGGGCATAATAATTTTCCTATGCCTTAACCTAGGTGGTATTTAAATGTTCTCAAAGGGTCACACCCATCCGATAAGTACTTGGTCAGATAACATACCTAAGGGTGTGTTTTTTGCGGATGTGCATATCACTATAGGAAAAACGTTGTATAATGCGTGATCGACCATGCAAAGCATATCCGATGGTGACAATACTTTGCACGCATCTCAATCTAGTTGAAAAGGAGTTGCCTACAAAGTGGAGTCCCCATCCGATAAGTACTTGTTTAAATAACACACTTGGACCGTGTTTTTTTATGGTTGTGCATGCCACTAAGGCAAAAATGGGGTTTTATGCTTGATCGACAATGCAGGCATATCGGATGGGCTCAATACTTTGCACACACCTTCAACTAGGTGAAATTGACTTACATGCAAAGTGGAATTCTGATTGCATAAGTACTTGATGGAATAACACACCTAGCAGTGTGTTTTTTTACGGATGTGCATCACTACCGGAAAAACATTGTATAATGCGTAATTGACCATGCAGAGCATATCTGATGGTGAAAATACTTCGCATGCATCTCAACCTAGTTGAAACGGACTTGTGTGCAAAGTGGAGGCCCCATCCGATAAGTACTTGTTTGATTAACAAACCTAGGACCATGTTTTTTTATGGTGGTGTATGACACTAAGAAAAAACCGTGTTTTATGCTTGATCGACAATGCAAAGCATATCGGATGGGAATAATACTTTGCACACTCCTTCAAATAGGTGGAATTGAATTACATGAAAAGTGGCATTCCCATCGCATAAGTACTTGATTAGATAACACACCTAGCAGTGTGTTTTTTTACGGATGTGCATGACACTATGGCAAATATGGTATTTAATGCTCGATCGACCATGCAAAGCATATTTGATGGGCACAATACTTTTCCTATGCCTTAACCTAGGCATTATTGAAATGTTCTCAAAGAGGCACACCCATCAGATAAGTACTTGGTCAGATAACACACCTAAGGGTGTGTTTTTTTGCGGATGTGCATATCACTAGGGGAAAAATGGTGTATAATGCGTGATCGGCCATGAAAAGAATATCTAATGGTCACAATACGTTGCACGCACGTCAACCTAGTTAAAAGATACTTGCATGCAAAGTGGAGCCCCCATCTGATAAGTACTTGTTTGAATAACACACCTAGGACCGTGTTTTTTAGGGATGTGCATTACACTAAGGCAAAAACGGTGTTTTATGCTTGATCGACAATGCAAAGCATATCCGATGGGCACAATACTTTGCACACACCTTCCACTAGGTGAAATTGACTTACATGCAAAGTGGCATTCCCATCGCATAAGTACTTGATCGGAAAACACACCTAGAAGCGTGTTTTTTTACGGATGTGCATGACACTAAGCCAAAAATCGTATTTATTGCTCGATCGACCATGCAAAGCATATCTGATGGACACAATACTTTTCCTACCCCTTAACCTTGGTGGTATTGAAATGTTCTCAAAGAGGCACACCCATCTGATAAGTACTTGGTTAGATAACATATCTAAGGGCGTGTTTTTTTGTGGATGTGCATATCGCTACAGGAAAAACGTTGTATAATGCGTGATCAACCATGCAAAGAATATCTGATGGTGACAATACTTTGCACGCACCTCAACCTAGTTGAAAAGGACTTGCCTACAAAGTGGAGCCCCCATCCGATAAGTACTTGTTTGAATAACACACCTAGGACCGTGTTTTTTTATGGTTGTGCATGACACTAAGGCAAAAACAGTGTTTTATGCTCGATCGACAATGCAAGCATATCCTATGGGCACAATACTTTGTGCACACCTTCAACTAGGTGGAATTGACTTACATGCGAAGTGGAATTCCCATCTCATAAGTACTTGATCGAATAACACACCTAGCAGCATGTTTTTTTACGGATGTGCATGACACTAAGGCAAAAATGGTATTTAATGCTCGATCGACCATGCAAAGCATATCGTATGGGCACAATACTTTTCCTATGCATTAACCTAGGTGGTATTGAAATTTCCTCAAGGAGGCACACCCATCTGATAAGTACTTGGTCAGATAACATACCTAAGGGAGTGTTTTTTTGCGGATAATGCATATCACTATGGGAGAAACGTTATATAATGCGTGATCGACCATGCAAAGCATATCCGATGGTGACAATACTTTGCACGCACCTCAACCTAGTTGAAACGGACTTGCGTACAAAGTGGAGCCCCCATCTGATAAGTACTTGTCTGAATAACACACTAGGACCGTGTTTTTTTATGGTTGTGCATGACACTAAGGCAAAAACGGAGTTTTATGCTTGATCCACAATGCAAAGCATATTCGATGGGCACAATACTTTGCACACACCTTCAACTAGGTGGAATTGACTTACATAAAAAGTGGCACGCCCATCCCATAAGTGCTTGATCGGATAACATACCTAGCAGCGTGTTTTTTTACGGATGTGCATGACACTAAGGCGAAAATGGTATTTAATGCCCGATCGACCATGCGAAGGATATCCGATGGGCACAATACTTTTCCTATGCCTTAGCCTAGGTGGTATTGAAATGTTCTCAAAGAGGCACACCTATCCGATAAGTACTTGGTCAGATAGCATACCTAAGGTCGTGTTTTTTTATAGAATCTGTGCATATCACTACAGGAAAAACGGTGTACAATGCCTGATCGACCATGCAAAGCATATCCAATGCTTACAATACTTTGCACGCACCTCAACCTAGTTGAAATATACTTGCATGCAAAGTGGAGCCCCCATCCGATAAGTACTTGTTTGAATATCACACCTAGGATCGTGTTTTTTTATGGTTGTGCATTACACTAGAGCAAAAATGGTGTTTTATACTTCATCGACAATGCAAAGCATATCTGATGAGCATAATACTTTTCACACACCTTCAACTAGGTGGAAGTGACTGACATGCAAAGAGGCATGCCCATCCCAGAAGTACTTGATCGGAGAACATTCCTAGCAGTGTGTTTTTTTACGAATGTGCATGACACTAAGGCAAAAATGGTATTTAATGCTCGATCAACCATGCAAAGCATATCCGATGGGCACAATACTTTTCCTACACCTCAACCTAGGTGGCATTGACATGTTTTCAAACAGGCACACCCATCCGATAAGTACTTCGTCAGATAACACACCTAAGGGCGTGTTTTTCTGCAAATGTGCATATCACTAGGGAAAAAATGGTGTATAATGCGTGATCGGCCATGCAAAGCATATCCGATGGTCACAATACTTTGAACAAACCTCAACCTAGTTGAATCCGACTTGCATGCAAAGTGGAGCCCCCATCTGAGAAGTACTTGTTTGAATAACACACCTAGGACATGTTTTTTTATGGTTGTGCATGACACTAAAGCAAAAACGGTGTTTTATGCTTGATTGACAATGCAAAGCATATTCGATGGGCACAATACTTTGCACACACCTTTAACTAGGTGGAATTGACTTTCATGGAAAGTGGCACGCCCATCCCATAAGTACTTGATCGGATAAGATACCTAGCATCGTGTTTTTTAACGGATGTGCATGATACTAGAGCAAAAATAGTATTTAATGCTCGATCGACCATGCAAAGGATAACTTGGTGTGTCCATCTAATGAGTACTTGATTAGATAACTTCTCCCATCAATAAATTAAGTACTAATTAAAAATTATAATAAATGAGTAGATTATCAGAAAAAGACTAATATTTATGTAATTGTTGCTACTGTAGCTTGCTTGCGAAGGACTCTCACAAAGGAGATGGCTATAGATTTTGTTCCAGGGATGGATGTGATTTTATGTAGCAAAAGAGAAGTAGTTGCATTTGCTACCATCCATGATAGTGATCCCAATTCAGGTTGCCACTTTCGAAGACTTGGCAAAGATAAGGTGGTAGTGACTGTATCAAAGATTCTTAGCGCACATGTTGAGCTAAAGTATAAATGTGGAGATATGGAAACACTTAGAGATGTTATGCCCTACAATACATCCAACAAATCATTTATAGCATGGGACAAAGATGAGACTTATGCAACAGACATTATCAAGAATACAAAGTGCACCACGTTGGATTTTACTATAGGGGACATTTTACAAATGAGATCATTTACAAATAAGACTATAGCAGAAGGTGAAGTATTGGGATTTGAACATGTGGAGCAATGGTAATTTGCATAGATGAAGATTCTAAAAGTTATTGATGATGGTATGGTTGATAACATAACATCCTTATGTGATCCCTACTATGAGGTAGGCAAGAATATGAGATGGAGCATGCAATTTTTAAACATGAGAAAGAGGCACATGGTTTTCAATGATAAAGACAAGGTATACTACAATATCAAAGGACCTAAAAAGCATGCCCATGTGCCAGGCTCTATCACTTCAAATGTGGATGATTTCAATGTACTCAATTATAGAAGTGACATCTTATCTGGAGTGGATGGGTTCATTGGTTCCGAGAAACAAAATGATTTTAGAAGTGAAGCCTTATCTGAGGTGGATGAATTCTTGCACAGTGAGAAGGGCAAAGGTTTCAATAGCGATGTCTTGTCAAGTGTGGATGAGTTCATGCATATTAACAACAAACGTGGTGTCAATCAAGCTTGTGGATTTGTGAAAGCCATGCAAGATGTCCCAATGAGCGATGTTCTCTCAGGAGTGGAAGAGTTTCAAGGTTCTCAATACTCTCGTAGAATATTGAATTCATTGAATGGTCCTAAGAGTATGTTAAAAACGTGGATGACATCAACAGAAGATTATTCAATATTTAACTTTGATTGTGATATGGCCAAGGATGCAACGACCAATCATGGATGCTTGGTTACAAACAAATGTGAGGCGAAGAAGTGCATAAATACAGATAACAACATGCACGAGGAACAAAAACGGTCATACATATGCATGAAGAGAAAGCGAATCCAGGTAGATCCACAAAAGCAACCACAAAGAGGAAGAGAGTAATGAACGAGGAGAACATGCTAAATGCATTGGGATATCTATGTTGCAAGCAAAGATGTATGCGCTTCATTGATCTTGCAGACATCAGGGAATGTAGAGGACACGTGTGGCAAAGAAGAGGAAGCGAAAGAAATGAATACCTTCTCACAAGTCTCTCTTACTTTCTTTAGAATGGAAATAAAAGGCTAAGTTCAAGACAAAAGGTAAAACCTCTCGTAAATGGAAAAAAGATTTGCAATAAGGCATATCGCAATATTATTGGATTATCCCATGGTACATATTGGGATTTAGTCACCAAGGCAAAGGGCGGAAACAAATTTAGCATTCATGGTAATAGAGGAAGCTCCAAATCAAGAATCTCAACTGTAAGGGCAGCAACAATTTTGCAAGACTTCATACATGAAAATGCTTTACCTCAACCCCATATATCTACCAAACTCCCTAACGGTGACGTGATCACCGAAATGCACCTTCCAATGGGCTTGACAAAGCTTGAAGTATTTGACTCTAGTGCAGAAAAGCAAAGGCAAAGAGGGGATGCTATAGCTTGTTCTCATACTTTGTATACTCTTTGGAAGAAGAACTTTGGATATGTTAAAATCCCAAGGAGGCAAAAAATGTCAAAGTGCAATGTCTGTGATGATTTAAAGCGAGTGATTGAGAGTGCAACATGTGCAAATCAAAGGGAATTATACAAAAAAAACTGAAAATCTCATCATGACCTTATTCGACATTCCAGACAAAAATATGCATTTTGGAAGGAGCAAGCTATTTTGCATCCCGATGACTACATGTGCCTTATTGTAGATGGCATGGATCAGAATACAACAACATTGCCTCGTTTTGTTGCCACTCCACCTAAATTACAAGGAAAGCACTTTCTAAAGACACATCTATGTGGAGTGTTAGTGCATGGAATTAAGTTCTTTACAGATATATGGATTGATTCCTTGCATCTACATGATAGCAATCAAGTTGTATCATCTATTATGAAGGCAATTCACAATGTACATGCAGAAAAAGGTCGCCTACCACCAACTTTGAGAATACAAGTTGATAATTACTAGCGAGAAAATAAGAATGTACTCATGTTTGCATTCTGCTCCATGCTAGTCGCTCTCATCGAATCTTCAATGAGGTCGAATGTGCAATAAGACAATGGGGAGTCAAATTATGCAGATGGCACAAATTGAGGCTCTTTAAGAGCAACAATTTAAATTGTAAATATATGTTCAATCTATATCATTTTGGATACAAAGACTCCAGCTGAGAGCAACATCTCTCAATGTAAAGATATAATGATAGCTATAATTGCTATTATAATTCTTTGGTTCAACACAAAACTTGGGTCTTATGGCATCATGTCTTTTTTCTATTTATTAAAAGTTTTAAAAATTTTGTGCATATTGCGAGTGACAATGTTATTTACATGAAATATTTAAGTCTCCTTTCATGGATTTATAAATTTATCACGTCAAGGAAAAATGTAAAAAATAATTAAATTAACAAATAACTTAGGTATAGCTAGAATTTCTAAAATAGGATTATTTCAAATTCTTGCATGTTGGTGCAAAAGTATAGATTGAAAAAACAAGATTTTTATGTGAATATGATAGTGCCACAAAGTGAACTTGATTTGGGAAGAATATTTTCAGAAAGTAAAATTTTGATTTGGGAACGATATTTTCACAAAGTAAGCTTTTCATTTGGGAAGGATTTTTGGGCTTCATCCAAAAACAATAGAAAAAGTCCAAAATTAATGAAATAGGTGTTACTTCTCCACACATATAAAACAACAAAAGACATTACAATCTCTTAACACAAGAGCCCTCAAATCTCACTATGAAGATGTATTACATGATAAAAGCCTATTAAGTGCTACAATAATTTGTTTACAAGAATTGCATAACAAGTCTAACACACTTTTGTTACCTAACTTCACATGCTTACAAAAAACAAATGGAGTAGGAATAGCAACATGTTATAAAAAATAAATGCAATTGCAAGAAGAATTTTATATTCAAAATAAAGGTTGTGCATGCTTGTTAACTACCTTCAACTTGACAATCAACATGGAAGTATCAAGCAAGGATGGAAATGATAATGGAAGATAATAATGCATAAGGAGAACTAAATAGGCATGCCACTATACAAGAAGCAAGCATAAAGAAAAAGATAATTTCTTTGCTCAAGTGAAGTGTCCACAATTCCAAACAAAAAAACTCTCCTTCTCTCTCTCTCTCTCTCTCTCTCTCTCTCTCTCTCTCTCTCTCTCTCTCCCCCTCATGCTTTTCGACCTTCTCTCCAAAACCTTGGAGTCACAACTACAAATTGTGCGATATATAGAATGCGATATGTAGGATTAGGCAAACCCCAACCCTCACCTCAAAAGTGCATTTTTTTTAGGGTTGGGGTTTGCCTAATCCTACATATCGCATTCTATTGCATAGCTTGTAGTTGTGACTCCAAGGTTTTGGAGAGAAGGTTGAGAAGCATGAGGGGGAGAGAGAGAGAGAGAGAGTCTACAATTTCTAGTGGGAAGACTACAAGTGGGAAGAAAGCCATCGGGGCACAGTGGGGGGGAGGCTAGTGGGAGAGGGGGCTAGTGTCAGAGGCGTTTAGAAAACCTCAACTATTTTTCTTCCTTTTTTGCCTACCTATTGTGGGAGGTCCCCTCATGGATAGGGTTCAAGTAGTTATGTAATCACGGGCCTTTCTCATCACTATCACCTGTGATGATCAAATCATCAACATAAATGACAAACATCATAATGCCTTTCTCTGTTTTTCTCACATAAAGTGAGAAATTTGCCTTGGAAATCTGAAAGCCAATAGTGACAAGATACTATCCTATCTTGTCAGACCATGCTGTAGGTGCTTGCTTCAAGCCATACAAGGCTTTCTTAAACCTGCAAACAAACTCAGGATGAACATCATGAGCATAACCTGGTGGTTGCTCCATATACTAGACCTCTTCTTGCAAATCACCATGCAAGAAAGCATTCTTCACATCCATCTGATGTAAAGACCATCCCTTTGATGCAGCCATAGCAATAACTGCTCTTACAGTTGCCATCCTTGCAACCGGACTGAATGTTTCTTCATAATCAATGCCATATGTCTGTGCATACCCGTTGACAACTAATCTTGCCTATCACCATGCAAGAAGGCATTCTTTACATCCATCTGATGTAAAGACCATCCCTTTGATGCAGCCATAGCAATGACTGCTCTTACGGTTGCCATCCTTGCAACCGGACTGAATGTTTCTTCATAATCAATGCCATATGTCTGTGCATACCCCTTGACAACTAATCTTGCCTTGTATCTATTCACAGAACCATCTGCATTGTGCTTCACCTTATAAACCCACTTACAGCCAATTAATTGCATTCTTGTCTTTAGGCAAAGGCACCGATTCCCATGAGCATTTGCTTCCAAGGCATCCATTTCTTCATCCATGGCTTTCTCCCATTTTTCTTTTCCCATGGCTTGCTCAAAAGAAGTGGGTTCTGGTTCCTGTATCACTTTGACCATATAGGCATAGTGAATGGCTGTAAATCCATCATATTTCAGCCTATCCATAGGATACTTCAAAGAACCATCTGCATTGTGCTTCACCTTATAAACCCACTTGTAGCCAATTGCATTCTTGTCTTTGGGCAAAGGCACCAATTCCCATGTAGCATTTTCTTCTAAGGCATCCATTTCTTCATCCATGGCTTTCTCCCATTTTTCTTTTCCCATGGCTTGCTCAAAAGAAGTGGGTTCTAGTTCATGTATCACTTTGACCATATAGGCATAGTGAATGTCTATAAATCCATCATATTTCAGCCTATCCACAAGATACCTAGCTCTGGTAGACCTGCACAAAATAGGCTCACGACCAGATGCTCTCAAAACATCCCTTATCTTCCTTACTCCAAGTGTAACAACAGAAGGAATACCCAAATCATCAAGGCTCTGTTCTAAGCCACTGGATTCACCATCCACATAAGAGTGACCTACATTCACATCAACCATGGGCTGATCTACTTTCTCTTTTCCTTTTCCTGATACTTGCATACCACTATCTGCATTGCTTTGAGGAGATCCTCTTGCTCTCAATCTACCTGTCCATGGCGAAGTATGTGAACCACTGTTAGAGGACACTATAGGTCCATTAATATTTTGTGATTGCTCCTATGAATTCTGTGCAGCATTACCAATTTGTGCATCTACATCATCAATCACATTTATGGTTTATACCAGCTACTCATCTCATCAAAAACAACGTCTCTACTCACTGTAAACTTATGAGTAGAAGGGTTATAGAATCTATACCCTTTCTGCTGTAGAGAATAACCAATAAAGATGCACTTCTTAGCTTTTGGATTTAACTTGGATCTCAACTCGGCAACTCGTCTGGCACATGAACATAGGAAATGCAACCAAAAACTTTCAAATGAGAAATATCTGGTTTCCTATCAGTATACCTCTCCTCTAGCGTCATGCCATGTATTGCTATAGTGGGAGTCCTGTTCATTATGTAGACTATTGTAGCAATTGCTTCAACCCAATAATAACCTTGGTGGTCTTTTTCGTTGAGCACGGCATGAGATACCTCTCCAATATGCCTGTTTTTCCTTTCCGCAAGTCCATTTTGCTGTGGGGTATGACTGCATGAATATTGCTGCTTTCTACCATGCTCCTGCAAAAACCTTGCAAACTCATTTGAGAGGTACTCTCCCCCTCCATCTAACCTTATGCATTTTATTTGCAAGCCTGTTTCTTTTTCAACCATAGCTTTAAAAGCTTTGAAATGACCAAACACTTCACTTTTCTTTTTCATAAAATACACCCAAACTTTTATCCTGTAGTCATCAATAGAAGTGACAAAATAATGATAGCCTTCAATAGATGCATCTTTAGTAGTCCACACATCAGAGTGGATTAATTCCAATGGTCTCTTACTCTCTTGAATATGTCTAAAAAATGGTTTCCTTGCTTGTTTTCCAAATTGATAGGCTTCACATACCTTATGCATTTCTACAACTTTGAACTTAGGCAATCCTGCAATAATATTTTGGGCCTATATTAATTTAAGTCATTGCACATTACATGACCAATGCATTTATGCCAGATATCGATATCTGCAACTACACCGGTCCCATGTGCAAGCATTGTTGCACTCAATTCAGGCATGTCTGCATCCAACGTAAACATCCTACCCTTCTTCTTCCCTTTTGCTATCAAGCCACCTTTATTTTTCATATCCTCAACAAAGCATCCATGAGGATTAAATTTGAGCTGCAAACCCTACACAACCATTTGACCAACAAAAACTAGGTTCTTGGTGATATTTGGGACATGAAATACATCAGACAGTATTTCTTTTTCCCATCCTGCATGAATTTTACCAATCTGCACAATAGGATGTGCAGTATCATCACCAGTCTCCACAAATCCTAGTCTTTTTATTTTCCTTGCATGTGGAATCCATTCTGCATGACCTGTCATGTGGTTTGATGCACCCGAGTCAACATACCACACATCATTGCTTTCTTTTGCACTTGTCATAGAATTGGTCATGTTCTACACCATAAACAAATGCTCATTTCTGTCATCACCCTGTCTACTAGAGGATGCATAATTGCCTTGTTGCAATTTTCCAGTCATGATGTCATTTTACTTTTTATAGCAGTCTTTAGCCATATGATCCATTTTACCACAATAGTAGCATTCAACATTGCTGTTTGCATTTTGGCCTCTCTGCCATCCACCACGACCTCTTTGGCTCCCCCTGCCTCTAGAGTTACCACGTCCTCCTCCATAGGACTGGTTTTCTTGAATTTGCTGCATATTCTGATTTCTGCCACGGCCTCCAAATCGGCCTACTCTACCTCTACCTCTACCTCCTCCAGCATTGGAGTAGAAGGCAGCTTCTTTTGAAGTTCCTCCAGAAGAAGATGCACTACCATTTCTCTACTCTTCAGAAATTAGAAGAGCAATCAACTCTTCAAAATCAGGAAAATTCTCACGAACGGCAATGGATGTCCAGAATTGTGCATAATCCTTTCCTAGACCATTCAAGGTCACAGAAACTAAATCATCATCTTCCAGTGGCAACCCAATAGAAGCAAGTGCATCTGCAATCTTCTTCACCTTCATGTCGTAGTCATTGATGCTCATATTTTCTTTTTACACATTATGCAACTCCTGCTTGAGCTGCATTTTCCTGGCTTGCATATTTGTGCTATACATTTTTGTCAAAGTATCCAATGTCTCCTTCGGCGTGCTTGCATCTTGAATATGCACAATCATAGAATTTGAAATACTGATAGACAGTAAGTACATAACTTGTCTGGCTCTCTCATGCCATCCTTTAAATGCCTGCAACTCCTATTGATTGGGAACATTAGGAATAATTGGTTCTTATTCAGCTCCAGTAATGAACTACCAATAGCCTTTTCCCTTTAGGAAATTCGTCGTTCTAAACTTCCATGCTTGGAAGTTGTTCTTGTCAAGCTTTTCAGTGACTATCTGTGAAAGAGAATCGGACGCCATTATAGAACATTGCAAAATATTGTCTCACTGCAAAAAACACAACTTTTGCCTCATAAGGGCAAATCTGCAAAACTGATGAGAGTGGTATTTGACCACACAGTCACTTCCTAGTTACGATTATGCATCAATAGGCAATAAGAATGATTCTGTCACTCCCAAAATCTCTGCGCATAGGCATATGATGTAATTTCTACGATAACTTTTCACTGACCTGTAGAACAGTGGTCGCACACAACGAAAACAGGGCACTTTCCTGAGTGCTTGTGGAAAACTTCTGCCACCAAAATGGGCCCCAAAATGGCCTCGAATCAAAAAAATAATGTCACCAAATGCTTTGGTCTCTCCTGTAGCATATACTACCCTCTCGCCACACCACGAAGGGCGTCCCAATCTAAGACAGTGCACTCTTGCACTTTTCGAATGTGCTACCTGCAGATATTTGCTCCCAAACTCAAAAAAGGAAAGCAACACTGATCCTCTTACCAAGACATCGTGAACTTGGTTTCTTTCTTGAGCTCCTTACCATGAATCGAGCTCTAATACCATGTGAAGAGAATGGGAGAGAAGTAAGGAGTCTCACTTGCAACTTTCTCACATACACAATGGGGGAATACACACAAAGGTGGAGGCTGAAAACAGTTTTCCTCTTCTTAGTTGTGAAAGCAAAAAGAAATCTCTAAGTACAAAAGGAATAGGTGAACCCTATATGTGGGTCTCAAACCAAACTCAGCTAACGTAGGTGGCATACTAACCGAGCCACTAACTAGAGTACATAAAGATAGCTGTCATCTAGCTATTATTCATGGGCAGTGTACCAACCGCATCTGTAGCTAACAAGTTAGTGACGGAAATGCACAATGGCCACCCTAGCATATCATGAGTGGAGCTCGATATCTCCACACTTGTATGCTATACAAAATGGTTTAGGTCGAGGCCGAGGAGCACTTTCTTTGTATGTGTCCTACCTACTACAAGATCCGAGGGCATTGCCATTGCCTTTTTTAGAAGGGACACAACTTTGGCCCACTCTCACAACTGATCCACTTCTAGGATTAGGTATGTGTTGAACTCTACCTAATGGAGATGTGGAGACACAGAGAGACACTACTATGATAGAGTAGAGAGTAGCAGAATGTGACCACCACATGACAGGACACTGAGGTGGATTGAGTGCAGAGGCACGTCACTGACTTCTATGCATTTGAGTCAGCTCTAGGGCACTCAGGAGTAGAGAAGGAGCTAGCTAACATGAGAGATAGATGGGTTAATAGAGGGAGTCAACACGACACCACTACTAGACAAGGAACATGGGGATCTCACATATGACAAGAGACCAAAGCATAGATGATTGAGGTTCGACCTATCTCGGCTCTCCTCAAAGGTGACCAACAAAGAGGTGGCATTACACTTGACATAGCCCATCACTCGGGGGGGTCACTCTATATAAAGTCTCTATATCACATGCGTTCAAGGCTTATTTGTAAAATCCCTTATCTGTAGATTTTTCATTAATGAAATGTATCCTTTTTCTATACAAATTTGTAATTTTTTTCTTAAATCATTTTGAATAATCCCTTATGTAAGTTGAATTCTATAAATTTTAGAAATTAAAAATATCCTTATGTTGAACTCACGTGATAGGGTTACATATAACATGAGTGACCCCCCTAGGGCCCATAAGATCCAGAGATCGAGGAGACCACGCCTCCCACCATAGTGCCAAATAGCTCGACAGATGCAGATACGTGAGCTCTTTGTGTCACACCAGAGAGCTATCACATAGCCTTGATACATGGAGCCAGATCATGTTCTTGGAGCATTAGCCCTGAGCGCCTGACATGCCTCACTCATGTTACACATTATTTGGCTTTTTTGGCCTGACTTCTTTTGGCTTTCACAACTAAGAAGAGGAAAACTGTTTTCAGCCTCCACCTTTGTGTGTATTCCCCCATTGTGTATGTGAAAAAGCCGCAAGTGAGACTCCTTGCCTCTCTCCCACTATCTTCACATGGTATCAGAGCCTTGTTCGTGGTAAGGAGCTCAAGAAAGCAAACCAAGTTTGCGGTGTCCTGGTAAGAGGACCAGTGTTGCTTTCCTTTTTCAAGTTTGGGAGCAAATCTCTGCAAGTTGCATAGCCGGAAGTGCAAGAGTGCACTGTTTCAGATTGAGACGCCCTTCGCAGTGTGACGAGAGGGGACAGTATATGCTGCGGAAAGGACAAAGCCCTCGGTAACTTTAAATTTCTGATTCGAGGCCATTTCGGGGCCCGTTTTGAAGGTGGAACTTCTTTGCAGGCACTCAAAAAAAGGCCCCGTTTTTGCTGTGCGACCACTGCTCTGCTGATCCGTGAAAAGTTGCTGCAAAAATTGCATCGTATGCCTGTGCGCAGAGATATTGGGAGTTGTAGAATCATCCTTGTTGCTTATTGATGTAAAATCGTCACTAGGAAGTGACTGTGTGGTCAAATACCACTTTCGTCAGTTTTGCAAATCTTCCCGTGTGTGAGGCAAAAGCTGTGTTTTTGCAGTGATAGAATATTTTGCAGTGTTCTGTAATGGCATCTGATTCTCTTTCATAGATTGTCACTGAAAAGCTTGACAAGAACAACTTCCAGGCATGGAAGTTTAGAATGAAGAATTTCCTTATGGGAAAAGGCTATTGGGAGTTCATTACAGGAAATGAAGAGGAACCAGTTCTTCCTAATGTTCCCAATCAACAGGAAATGCAGGCATTTAAAGGATGGCATGAGAGAGCCAGAAAAGTTATGTACTAGCCTTCTATTAGTATTTCGGGAGGTAGTCAATAGAGCGAGCGAGAAAAAACGAGCGGGCCCAATGAAGCGAGCGAGTTTTTTTACAATTCGTCCGATGAGAACAAATTTGAAACCGAACTTACTATAGCAAGATGTTGTCATAATAAGCATACCAATAATCAGACTTACAATTCACCCTATCTTTCACTTGAAGAACATAAACTAATTACCAAACTCATAACATAGATGACTATTGATATACCACTTCACCCGCAAAATGCACTAGACCAAAACTTTCCAAATGTATCCATGGTTCACCACAACAATTATCAGTCTATGAACAAAATGGTGTTTTAAACCATGTTCTAATCCCCTTGACATTCATCATCAAGAAAGTAGTTGCGCGCATGTGGTTTATCTAATTGCCACTCATCATATCTCTTGTCGGCTGTCATGAATCTTGCCATTTTTTCTGCATAGCATGGCAACAAACTACAACAAAACATACATTTCAAAGGAAAGTAAGTCAAAGTGGAACAATGAAAATAATTTCTAATAAGAAGAACTTGCCATCCTTATGTGTTATACAAAAGACAATTCGCTACCAACAAAAAGCAAAAAAAATCAATTGCTAGATCAAGGCCTTACAAACACTATCCAAAGCATCAAAATTTGTACTTTCTTGATTCAAAGGCACCCGTAAATGTTCACTATCTACCATATTATAAAGATGCTAAATAACACTTTCAAAGTCCTCAATTTTAGCATTCAAAATATATAACAAAAAAACTCAAGGCCAGTAGCATACTACTCATCAAAGGGGTTTGTGACAGGTTCCACTCTCTCTTCTTCCCCCTCTCCATCATGCTCTGACCTGATCCGTTTTCCAGAATGATCTGCCACAAGTGGCTCAACAATGCTAGCCATAATACCGTTGTCTGAATCAAATGAAAAACAAGGCCTGCCAATGGCCTGACAAGCACGCATAAGAGGGGCTGTACCACAACCCATCTCTAGAACCAGCCCTCCAGGAACACAGAGAAGAGACATAATGCAACCTACAAAAAAACTACTCCTCTCTAGTCCACCTCGTGCTAGCTGAGAAGACATCGGCACGATTGTCCTTGCAGAGGGAGGTATGTAATGAGTCCAGACATCTTCACGTGGATCAATCAAAAGCTGTTGGAAAAGTGGAAAGCTCTCCTCCCAAAAAACTATTGGATTCTTCTTTGCTCTACGTATTAGAGCTAATACTGAAGATTGCATCTAGAAACCACATGGAGAAAAACATGTATAGTATATTGACTTCAACTAGCAAGCATTATAGCATGAAAGATGGCAAAGATAGCATGCATAGGACTTATCCTTCCAAACATAGCATGCATAGGACTAACGAGGAGACATTTGTCAAAGACACTTTTATCATGGAATGCAAACATAGAATGCATGGGATGGTAGCTTACCTTAACACTATTATCATGTTCTCTACAAAATCCATATGGAAACTTGTCATGAATGATCACACGTCTGACAACCTCCAAGCCCTGGACATATGCAAACCGTTCCATCCAACCAATACATTGTCCTACAAGCAATTAATTTTATTTAAAACTAGTAGAATGGAAACAAAAAATGTGAAATGTCAATTGTGGTATTGTGCCTTACCTGCCAAAGGACATATGCATGCCAACCAACCACTATCAGACAAAGAAGCTGATGCAACTGCAAGCCCATGCCGCACATGGTCCTCGAGCAAGACATTCCAAGTAGGAGTGGATCCTCTCTCATCAAGTGGATAGCCAGATGGAAAATCGAGCAATATAAAATCTGAAGCCCACTTCACCTTCTTACCCATCCTCTTGTAGTCCTGATCTCGACTAGCCACTGTAATAAAAAACTCATGCAAAATAGCATACTTATCATTTCTTTTAGAGTCAGCAAAGTCTTTGCCCATTGCAATGTAATCTCCAACTGTACAAGCAAACAAAGGTGTGATGCCACGGGCCAAGGAAATGTCAGGTGACTGTGATCGATGGAACACGTATTGCTTCACAAGTCCCGAGATTGATTCTCCACCTATATGCAAAAGCAAATTAATTACAGGTAAAACTAGTGTTAAAGGAACAACTACATATGCAGAACACAATAACACCCTTACCTGCACTCTCTATGTGATCCATTTCATGCCGCATAGGACTAGATGGTCCCTCATCTAGAAAGAGAACAATCATAAACTTATTAATGCAATGTCAAAACAAATTGAAGACAACATCAACAAACAATCATATTGTATCTTCCTTACCTTTTTCTGTAGGATGTTCTTGTTTCTCTTTCTCTTTCTTATCTCTCCTTGAGCTTCCCTCCACTTTGTCCTTACTTGCTTCATTGGCTTTTTGTGAAGCATAAGTATTGTACAAGTCTCTTTCTCGCACCAGTACTTGTCCTTTAGGAAAATCTATCCACCAGGGACAATGTGCTAATTCCCATTGAGAGAGACGATGCATGCCAGGTGGATACATGCATGCAGCATGACCAATCTCCACCCAACTCTTGCACAAATTTGGAATGTCAGAGATCCTTTTCTCTATTGCCAAGTGGGAGAGATATCTATCAACCAAGAAACACAAAAAAATTGGATGTCCCAAACCATCAAAGGGTCAAGAAATCAAGTGGAACAACCATCAATGATTGTGTAATTACATGAATCAATAGCACAAAAATAGACAAATGAAAAATGAACCTTCGAATGAATTGACAACATACCTATAAACCACCCTATGGGCAGCCATGTCTAACTCAGATAGTCCATCTCCTTTTTTTCCACCCTTGCTCTCCATCTTTGTTTCCTTTGATCTTAGCACCACAAACATATGTTTTCTCCCCTCCAGTTTTATATCCTCCATGTATTGCTGCAATGTGTAATCCTTAGGGGTATCCAAAGGCATGCCCATTGTTGTGATCACCCTCAAATCTTCAAGAACTTTCAATGACTGTCTCTCCACCTTCTCCAAAAATATCTCTCTACTAATCCACCTAAACAGTAAAAGTTGATGCAATTTTATAATAAAAAAATAAGAGTCATGTTATTGGCAAGAAACAAACAAACACCATGAAAGATGATTTGTATTGGTAGAAGAAACACACCCTCTGTACTCAAGGTCGCCCACAGGCATGAAGTACATATCTCGCATAGGTTTAGTGGCTTCTAACAAAGAAAGGAAAATATTTTTTTTTTCTAATCTCAAATCAGACTTTGCAATGAGTTGGAGCTTCTCCAATGTCACGCAAGAGTCTGCACCATCAAAGCACAAGGCAAACAACTTTTCCAACCAAGCCTCTCCAAGACCAGGATCTATACAATTCAACACCTATCCAAAGATGACATGTCAGTCACTTAACTTCAAAATAAATGCAACAAAATATAGAAAATTCAATTCACACCTTTCCCATCCTATCAGCAATTCTCTTTTGAATTATGGTACGCTGCTTTCCTTCTGCCTCTCCCCTTTGATCTAAAGGTAGCTTTGTAGATATTTTGTCCATTGCTTTTTTAAGCTCTGTATTGTACTCAACCTACATACAAAAGTTCCAATTAGAGAAAGCAAAGGAGTGATAAAGAAGTAAGCATCAATACAAATGCAACATTCTACCTGGAAGACAAGCCTTGCCAGATAACCTCTTGTCAATGGAAACCATGGCTTCTTCCCTTTACTCTCTTGAGCCCTCCAATTCTCTATTGATTTGATCTCACTCGAAGACAATGTTTTCATAAACACCATAGAGTCACACTCACAAATGTTGTGTGCATTTATGAGTATGTCCCTTAGACTGGGTTTGATAATGGCATGTTCATTCATGCTAGAAAACAAACAGTAAAGTACACAACCCAATCAATAAATGCAAAGTAGCATAAAACACAAATGTGGAGAAGATTCAAAGAGTCCATGTACTTACGAATTCATTCGTTGTAGCCCTGCCAAGAGAGCAATCTCACTAATTTTCCTTGGGTCAATTATTGTGCATACCACTCGTACATGTCTTTTCTTGTTTGTAGGAAAGATTTCCTTGATAACACTCATCCATGCAGTGGTCCTATGATTGCCCTCCCAAACAAATAACATCTTTTGCGACATAAAATGAAAGTCAGTGTTAGACATCACATCTTTCTCAAACTCCTCATCCACCTCTCTCCAGGTGGGAGACCAACTCTTCCTCATATCATCTGTCACAACTGTCTCCCCTCCATCACTCTTGCAGACAGATACAATGAAAGACCCTTTCTCTGGGAGATAGCCCTCCACTTGAAATGTACTTTTGAGTGAAGATACATCATCACGAAGTCCTCTCACTCTTGCATAAGGTATCAACCTACACAAGGGAATGCGAGGACACTGGTTTGAATCAAGCATCCTACATTTGCCAATCACATCACCTCCTCCTTCCACCTGAACTTCACTATCATCCAACTCATCCTCCTCCACTCTTGGACCTTCATCTCTTTGAGTTGATGATACTTCAACCTCTAGACCCACCACACTTTCTTGCTCTTCGGTTCCACCTACTGATGATTCAACATTGTGATCTACTTTTGTTCCTCTTGTCACCTTTGTAGAATGTGCCACTTGAACTTTTCTGCCTTTTTTTCCTGTCATCCTGAAAAGACAAAAAACAAGGCATTTTTCCAATCATAGTTCTCAAAACCTTTTCAATAAAAACCAAAACTAAAAACAAGAAACAACATGTAACAATAGATAGAGTATAACCTACGGCAGGTTCAAAGGTCTTCTCAAATCTTTCCATATGCTCAAAAAAACATGAGAGCTTTTTCACATATATATATGATAAAGGTTTTGTTTATGAAAACATATGCAATACATATCACGAGGGCAAAGCCCCAAACAGATTATGAAGTGTGTACACCTCATAAGGAAAAAGCTTCAAACAAATATCTCAAACTGCTGACATATATGAATGCAAAGGTGTGTAAACTCGCACTTATGAATAAATATCATTTTACATATCTAGACAAAAATACATGTATCTACCAATGCAATTGATTTCCAGTTTAGGGAACATTCACCCACTTGTGTCCTACAAGAAAAAGTTTCATCTCCAATGCACATAGTATATGAACTTGCAGTGGTATCTATACACTTGGATATATGGAATTGCAGTGGCAAATATGCACTTCTATGCCTACCCCTTACCCTCATGAAAAGACACCTTGAGAAGTGAAAAAGAACAGCGCGTTAACGCGCTATTCTTTTTGGCATCTCAAGCTGTCTTTCATGAAGGCTTTTCAGCAAGGCTTTTCTACTCGATCCTCCATGTATCAATACTCACAAGAGGTTGCTTCGACCATTTCATCTTTTGTCTCCAAGTATGCTTTGGTATACAGGTCTTATGGTCTTTGGAATGCTATTGGACTCTTGGAGGGATAGGTCACATGGTCTTTTGATCGCTATGCAAGGAGGGGACTATTGGACTGCCCGAGGGACCAAAATAGGCAACGCATTAACGCGCTGTCCCTTTTGGTCTCTCATGCAATTCTAGAGCATAAATAGGACTGTCTTCGAAATGCTACCTAGATGCCGATGGTCTACAAGGTTTTCTAAAAATTTTCCTCTTATCTCTACACTTGAATATTGGACTTGCACTCGCTCATTTGTTTTGTAAACTTCTTTCATCCGTTCAAGAGTTGAATATCACTTGAATGCCTCACATGGGAGAGGGTCTTGGACTGCCTGGGGCAACAAAAGAGGCAGCGCGTTAACGCGCTGCCTCTTTTACTGCCCTCCACAATCCAAGTTCCCCTCCCTTACATGACTCTGGGTAACTCTAGCAACCACATACATGCCTCGTATATATGGTTTGTAGAATATGGGCACAAATTTTTGACGGCAAGTCCTATGAAATGAAATGATACCTCGGGCTGCTACACAACCAAGTCAACAAAAAACCTGTGAACACCATGGAGTCCTAAGCAACAACCACCGAGCAACGCAAGCAAAATGGAGTAACGAAACAAAATGGAGCAAGCAAAAGTCGTGAAGAGCCCGAGGAGATAAAATCCGACGCCAAAATATAGACTAATTAGACTATACAGAAAGGCGTACATCCCATAGCCTGGGGCAGCAAAAGAGGCAGCGCGTTAACGCGCTGCCTCTTTTGCTGCCCCAGGCTATGGTGTGTATGCCTTCCCACACTTCCCACAGTTCAAATGCTGTGGTGGCAGTTGGACTGCCTGGGGCAGCAAAAAGGGTAGCGCGTTAACGCGCTGCCCTTTTTGCTGCCCCAGGCAGTCCAATTGCCACTACATCCAAGAGAGGGCAGGAATGGAATCTCTAGCACGATAAGGATCAAGTGAGCGAGAGAGAGTGTTTTGCACAGCTAATAATTGTGGGGGCAGAGCGAGGGGAAGAGGTGGAATGGACGCTGCGAGATCTACGTCTGTGGCAAAGTTGTCCCCTGCCTATCAATGAAACAGAGAAGCCATCCTGCAATGAGAAATTGATTAAACGGCCGATCTTCGAAAGATCATCATAGAGCGAAACGCTGGCCATGAAAAAAGGTGAGACAAAGGCAGGAACAAAGGAGTGCTCAACGCTGATCTCCTAATTGTGGGCAGAAATTTGAGAAACAGACACAATCGATTTGCATTTGAGGGGATGTCGCAACTGACCTGGATGCTGGGCAGGAATTGGGGATAAGCGGGAAGAAGCGAGGAAAGTTGCGACAATATGTTGTTGGGACGAGGCGACTGTTGGAGCTTTACCAGTGTCTTCTGTGAAGTTATGAAGAAAACAGAAACTCTTTCGCTTTGCCCCGCGCTGACGAAGAAAACTCACTCACTCTCTCTCTCTCTCTCTCTCTCTCTCTCGCTCTCTTCGGTGGGCTTTGCTGTATGCTCTCGCCGACGATGGTTGTATGCTCTCGACGATGGTTGCAAGGTCGTAGTAGCTCTTACCACGGCTGAATTGCGAGGGAGGTGGCAGGCGCGAAAGTGCGATTGTGTAGCTCCCACGAGAGAAGTGAGGGGGTTACTTTAAAGCTACCAAAAGAGAGAGAGAGTGCCGAAAGCAAGAGGAGGGGTGGTAGGATCGATGGGAAGGGGGCGGAAGAGTCAAAGAGAGAGAGGGAAAGGCCTGACGTTTATTCCAGGAGAAATGTCTGTCACTCCTTCTGGCTCGTTAACTAAATGATTGTTCGCCACCCTGACGTTTATTGCCTTTGCTTCCTCCGCGGCCAATCTAATCTCCGGGTACAACGTTGCAGAGAATCATAAGGGATCCGAGACCAACAATTTTCACAAGGATCGAATGCAAACAAGCCATCCGAAGAAGGCGAAGGCGAGTCGTGGTGCACGATGAGCCAAAGGCGTTGGGAGATGGGGAGAGTCTTGAAGACGTGCAGGAAGGAAGGATCCGAGAGTAGTTTCGCCCTGCAGGCCTTGTTCAGGGTGCGAGCGCGGACAAGAGAACGAAGGGGCAATCGACAGAGCACAAGACCGAGCAAGTCCTCAAGAAATCGACGCCATAACGGCTCACAGAGCAACCACTGAGCAGCACTTGTTTTCGTTGGCCGTGAGGGAGGGCTGCTGCTGCACTTATTACAGTCGGGGATGGCGACATCCAAGAACAGTAGGCTCTCAAGGTCTTGGCTCCATGATGCGATGTCAAAACTTCACAATGCTTGGCTCCACGATGCGATGCTATCGTAACTTCGCAATGCTTATAAGTAACACAAGTAAACGAATATTTAAGTAACACAAGTAAACGAATATTTAAGCAAAGCCATGGGTTCTCCGAGTTGCGATGCCGTTGTCTCTCGCGCTTGAATGCCACCGCTCACGCTTGAATGCAATTATTAGATTCTTCTACCTCTAGAGTGAGACTTAGATCAAGCGAGCGAGAGAGAGAGACTTAGATCAAGAGAGCGAGAGAGAGAAGTGAGGATCTAGCAAAGAACAAGAAGTGAGGTCAGTTAACGTCAGACAAGGAATGGCTCTCCTCGAAAAGCAATTGAGTGGAGTGGCCTTATGGGTTTATGTTTCCATTATCAACCGGTTAGCTACCAACTAGACTCTAGAATGTGGATGCTAGAGCGTGCTTCTTGAGATCTTCCTCTTCTTTTATCAGCATTTACTCCTCTCGAATTCCAATGGACCTGTCACCCCGCCCAATGCTCAATCGATGGCAAGCCTAGCCTTTAGAGAAATACAGCTCTTGCAGAGGCAGTATGGATTGGACATGCTGTCCAAATATGGGATGACAGGCTGTAAGCCTATTTCAGTTCCTTTGGAGCAGAATGTGAAGCTGAGGACAGATGCAAGTGAGCTTCTGGAAGACCCTACTATGTATAGATGCATAGTAGGAAGTTTGATTTATATGACTATTACCAGGCCAGATTTGAGCTATGTTGTTGGATTGGTAAATTAGTTTATGTAGGCTCCAAGGAAACCGCATTTGGATGCAGCTAGACGCATACTCAGGTATGTGAAGTCCACATTGCAGTATGGACTATTTTATGAGGCTGGGGTTTAGATACAGTTGCATGGATACACTGATACTGACTGGGCTGGTAGTATCTCTAATAGACGATCTACCGGTGGGTATATGTTCTCTTTTGGGAGTGCTGCAGTCACTTGGAGCAGCAAGAAACAGCCTACAATTGCCTTATCGAGCACAGAGGCTGAGTACAGGGGTGTAGCAATGGTTGCATGTGAGGTAGCTTGGTTGCATAAGCTACTATATGATATGCATAAGTCTACAGATGGGCCAGTTGTCATTTATTGTGACAACATGAGCAGTATACACTTGGCAAATAACCCAGTTTATCATGCTAGAACAAAGCACATTGAGGTGCATTATCACTATGTGCGGGAGAAGGTTTTACTAGGTCTTATTGATCTAGTTTATGTCAGCACAGAGGATCAGGTAGCTGACATATTCACGAAGGCATTGGGCATAGAGAAGCTACACAAGTTCAAAAACCTGCTTGGTGTTGTGCAAGGAATTAGGATTGAGCTTGAGGGGGAGTGTTGAGATATCGAGCTCCCACTCGCGATATGCCAGGGTGACCGTTGTGCATTTATGTCACCGACTTGTTAGCTATAAATGTGGTTGGTACACTGCCCACGAATAATAGCTGGATCACAGCTATCCTTATCTACACTAGTTCGTGGCTCAGTTAGTATGCCACCTTAGTTAGTTGAGTTTGGTTTGAGACCCACATATAGGGTTCTTCTATTTCTTTGTACTAGAGTTCTTTTGGCTTTCACAACTAAGAAGAGGAAAACTGTTTTCAACCTCCACCTTTGTGTGTATTCCCCCATTGTGTATGTGAAAAAGCCGCAAGTGAGACTCCTTCCCTCTCTCCCACTATCTTCACAAAGAGAGAATAAGAGAAGGGGAAAGGAAAGCGAGAAGGGGGAAAGAGAGAAGGGGAAAAGAGAGAATAAGAGAAGGGGGAAATAGAGAATAAGAGGGAAAGGAAAGGGGAAAGGAAAGCGAGAAGGTGGCTCATGCTTATGCTTGCTTATGCATGAGCATAAGAGAAGGGGAAAATAGAGAGTAAGAGGGAAAGGAAAGGGGAAAGGAAAGCAAGAATGGGGAAAGAGAGCATAAGCTCATGCTTATGCTTATGCATGAGAATAAGAGAAGGGGGAAAGCAAGAATAAGAGGGAAAAAGAGGGAAAGAAAGAGAGAAGAGGAAAAGGAAAGAGGAAAAAAGAGGAGGGAATAGATTGAAGGAGGGAAGAAGGAAAGAGTTTGAGGGGAAGAGAGGGTTCCTACACCCATCACTGCAGCTAGGGCTTAAGGCGCTAGCTGCAAGCCAATGCAAATAACAAAAATAATAAATGGAAAAAAGAGGAAGCACTTACCTGAAATAGTACGTCCCGCTCGGTGTTGTGGGGACTGGCCCTACAAAACACAGGAAACAACCCATTTTTTCAAATAAGATGTTAGAGGAAGGAGGATATTACAAAAGTAACTTCTTGAAAGGAGGAGATTGAGGAGACAAGGAAAGGAGGAGATTGAGGAGACAAGGAGAAAGAGAAGGAAGAGAAAGGTGAGTCTTCTTTCTTTCTTGGAATCTCGTTTTTTGTTTCAATCCTTTGAAAACAAGCATGAAAACTAGTTTACAGGTTTAGCAATACAAGGAGAAGCACTCACAAAATTAAAGCTAACAAATAAACAACTTGCATTGTTGAAACAAACTCACCTCTTGAAGAACTTCCTTTCAGGAAAAGAAACAGGGAAAAGGGTAGAAAGGGAGTATAAGAGCTAGGAGAAGGGTGAGGAGTGGGAAATAGAGTGGGAGGTTGTCAGAAATAGGTGGGAGGTCATCGAAAATAGATGGGAGGAGAGATTGGCTTGCTTGCTTGAGAGATTAGGAGAAGAGGATAAAGAAAGCGCCGTGCGATGAGAGTCTCGGGTTTTAACCCACAGCGTCGCTATATAGCGACACTTATCCGTCACTATATAGCAACGTTTTTAATTAAAAACGTCGCTATAATTAAAAACGTCGCTATATAGTGACGGAACATAGCAAAAAGGTCGCTATATAGCGACGCTTATAGTATTTTTTTGTAGAAGCATGAAACAAAGCTCATAGATGCTATTTTATAACTATTAATATCTCTTCTTCATGCTTATGTTGTGATTTTATAAGTGTAGATGGAAGGGATGAGTGGAAGCTCGTCCGATGATGCACCAATGCCCGGGAGCACGAAGTGGCTTACGGAGAGGTTACACTATCATTGCACTCATTGCAAGCGAGAAGTACGACATCAACGTCGTATTATCATGCACCACCTGCGGATGTATGGGGAGGAGTCGGAACTAGTACCCACCATTGGTGTTGCGCATGTTGATGGACCATCGGTAAGTCAAAGCTATTTAAGTTTGCAGTCTTATTATATACCAGGAAATACAAGCTAAGGTCTTATATTTATACGAAATCTTAAAATACGATGAGGAGGGTGACGAGGGTACACATATACCTTCTCACTTTTAGCAAGACTATAGTCTCTCGGATGATGACGAGTGTATGGTCGACATGATGGATTCCATTTTTAGAGGCACTACATCCCATGTACACATGATGTCAGAGTTTGAGGTCAAAATGCGAGAGTTGCAATCAACACAATTGTACGAGAGTGCTAGGATGTCTAAACTACGTGCTTGTCTCTCAATCTTGAATCTACAAGTAAAGTATGGGTGGTCAGATACAAGTGTCTTGGCCTTGATGAGGTTAGCACTTGCATTAATTTGACTCATTATTTGGATATTGTTTGTTTTGAGAATCATCATGTATGGATTAGTGTATACCGAATCATCATTGTTCGATGCGTATGTATGTTTTGAATTGTCATAGGTTGCTCCAAAAGATGTTGCCTACACCCAATACCATGCCCGCATCAAGAGATGAAGCGAAAAAGATGCTAACAACAGTGGGTATGGATTATGATACCATCCATGCTTGCCGTAATGATTGTATTCTCTTTTGCCATGAGCATGGAGATTTGGCTAGTTGTCCAAAGTGTGGGGAACAACGATATAGAGATGACATGCAGGGTGAGCGGGTACTGGTAAAGGTCTTGAGACACTTTCCCATCATTGCAAGAATACAACACATGTTCCGATGCAAATCCATAGTGGAGTTGATGACATGGCATGCATCTCATCGGTCCACTGATGACACATTGAGGATTCCCGCAGATTGTGCATCTTGGAAGCACATAGATAATCAGTGGCTGAACTTTGCGAGGGAGCCACACAACTTACATCCTGGGCTAGCCATGGACGGGGTGAATCCTTTAGGGCTATGATCAACATCTTGGTCGACATGGCCCATAGTCGTGGTGAATTACAATATCCCACCATGGCTAACAATAAAAAAGGGGCACCTCATGCTTGCACTACTTGTGCCAGGAAAGTACAAGGCAAAAAACATGGACGTGTACATGGCACCTTTGATAGAGGAGTTACAGATATTATGGAGAGGAGTGCATGTCTTTGATATTTCCAGAGCTCCTAGACATAACAATGATATTTTGGTCAGGGGTATCTTGATGTGGACCATGCATGACTACCCAAGATATGGAGAGTGCGTAGGTACGTGGTTGTGTCTTTACATGTACAATGAGGGATTATGCTTTTTTGACTCTCTTTCATACGCATGTCTTGTACTAACACATTCATGCACGCGTGCAGGACTTGTTACAAGTGGGTACCATGCTTGTCTTGTTTGTGGATGGCTCTGAAATCTCTTGCACGCTACTCCAAACATATGAGGAAAAATGTTTATGAAAGTCATGCTCGATACCTTCCCCTCGACCATCTCATACGTGGAGGTCAGCCTGATCCACCACCATCATATTTGAAGGCAAGTGAATGGATTCAAGCTTGGAGGGTGAATGGAGAGGAACCTCCTCCTGGTATGAAGAGACTATCGATCTTTCATGAGCTTCCTTATTGGGGTCAGTTACAAATAAATCATCTCTTGGATCCCATGCATATCTTCAAGAATGTGGGGGCTACTATTTGGGCACACTTGGTTGGTTCCAAGGACTCGAGAGGAGTGCGAGAAGACTTGCGTGCTATGAATAGGATGTCTCGTTTGTGGCCGCAAGTGCATGCTTCGAGAAAAGTTGTCCTCCCGAAAGCAATGTGGATCCTCTCTACGAGGGAAGAGGCAGTGGTCAAGGCAGACATTGCCTCTTTTCAAACACCAATAGGGTACATGCGTTGCTTGAAAGGAGCATTTTCAAAGGACAATAAGCTTAGTGGGCTCAAGTTCCATGATTGGCACAAGGTCTTACAGGTATTTTAAGTAGAATTAGTGTACCGATAATCGTGATGCGTTAGCATAATTATTATTATGTTATATTGTTGACATGACTTCATTGTTGCTTTGATAGTTCACCCTCCCAATTACAATAAAAGGGTGCTTACAAGAAGATGTTAGAAATGCTATATTCAAGATCTGTGGTATTGTGAGGTATTCTTACTATCAAATCGCATTGAATGTATTTTCTTCAATTTAAGCTGATTAATCTATAGACTGATTATGAAAATATCTTACATGTACATGTGAAATAGGTGGATATCTCAAAAAGAGATCTCTATATCGAGCATCGAGAAGGCTAGGGAGGAATCCATCGAAGCCATATGCTTGCTTGAGAAGCACTTTCCCTCGAGCATTATGACAACTCAAGTCCACTTGCTTGTGCACATAGTTGATGAGGTGGCTATAGTAGGTACCGTTCATAGTCGATGGATGTTTTTTATCAAGCGGTTTATGAAAACTTAAAAGGGATTTGTAAGAAAAAAAGCAAGACTGGAAGCAAGCATGGCAGAGGGATGGCTTGTGCAAGAGTCATTAGTATATATCACAGAGTTTCTTGCATCCACGGATCCCAATATGCCGAAGCTTGGCATAACAAGGATGATGATCGCATCATTGGCGAGGTTCCCTAAGGAAAAGGGATTGAAATAAAGATGAGCGAAGAGAAAATGGAGAAATTCAATAAGTTTTGTATCCTCAATAGCCCTGAGATGCACAAGTGGATTGAGAGATATGAAGTGGCCAAAGCAGAAAGAATAAATGCAAGGACGAGATTCAGAGTAATGTACAGGCGATCACAACCATATCCACGAGATCTTCTCCCTACTCACATGTCACTTGATTGGCTACAACTGGCTCTACATAAATCCGAACGTGATGGAGAGATAATAAACGAGCACGAGTGAAAGTTATCATCTGGATGTATGGTGCATGTAAGTTTCTTACCTCTTGACGTAATTAAGTAATTATTTGTAGCAATATATGCTATAAAATAGATGCATCTTCATTGTTTTAGCATGAATGTGTTAGTATAAGACAGGCATGCGAAAGAGAGTCATAAAAGCATAATCCCTCATTATACATGTAGAGACACAACCACATACCTATGCACTCTCCATATCCTGGGTAGTCATGCATGGTCCACATCAAGGTACCCCTGACCAAAATATTATTGGTATGTCTAGGAGCTCTAGAAATATCAAATACCTGCACTCCTCTCCATAATATCTGTAACTCCTCTATCAAAGGTGCCTTGTACTTTCTTGGCACAAGTAGTGCAAGTTTGAGGTGTCCCTTTTTTATTGTTAGCCATGGTGGGATATTATAATTCACCACGACTATGGGCCATGTTGACCAAGATGTCGAGCGTAACCCAAAAGGATTCACACAGTCAATGGCGAGCCCAAGATGTAAGTTGCGTGGCTCCCTCGCAAAGTTCGGCCACTGATTATCTATGTGCTTCCAAGCTGCACAATCTGTAGGAATCCTCAATGTGTCATTGTTGGACCAATGAGATGCATGCCATGTCATCAACTCCACTATGGATTTGCATCGGAACATGTGTTGTATTCTTGCAATGATGGGAAAGTGTCTCAAGACCTTTACCGGTATCCACTCACCCTGCAAGTCATCTCTATATCGTTGTTCCCCACACATTGGACAACTAGCCAAATCTCCATGCTCACGACGAAAGAGAATACAATCATTACAGCAAGCATGGATGGTATCATAATCCATACCCACCGTTGTTAGCATCTTTTTCATTTCATCTCTTGATGCGGGCATGGTATTTGGTGCAAGCAACATCTTTTGGAGCAACCTATGACAATTCAAACATACAAAGGCTTCGAACAATGATGATTCGGTATACACTATCCAAATGATGATTCTCAAAAGAAACATGATGATTCTCAAAACAAACAATATCCAAATAATGAGTCAAATTAATGCAAGAGCTAACCTCATTAAGGCCGAGATAGTTGTATCCGACCACCCATACTTTACTTGAAGATTCAAGATTGAGAGACAAGCACGTAGTTTAGACATCCTAGCACCCTCGTACAATTGTGTTGATTGCAACTCTTGCATTTTGACCTCAGACTCAAACATCACGTGTACATGGGATGCAATGCCCCTAAAAATAGAATCCATCATGTCGACCATATCCTCGTCATCATCTGGGAGACTATAGTCTTGCTCAAAGTGTGAAGGTATATGCGTACCCTCGGTAGCCTCCTCATCCTATTTTAAAATTTCGTGTAAATATAAGATCTTGTATTTCTTGGTATCCAATAATACTGTGAACTTAAATAGCTTTGACTTACCGATAGTCCATCAACACGTGCAACACCAATGATGGGTACTGGTTCGGGCTCGTCCCCATACATCTGCAAGTGGTGCATGATAATACGATGTTGATGTCGTACTTCTCACTTGCAATGAGTGCAATGATAGTATAACCTCTCCATAAGCCACTTTGTGCTCCCGGGCGTTGGCGCATCATCGGACGAGAACTTCCACGCGTCCCTTCCATCTATACTTTAAAAATCACAACATATTAAGTTGCAAGAAAATATATTAATAGTTATAAAATAGCATCTATGAGCTTCCCTTCAACTTAGAACAAAAAGTGTCTTAAAGCGTCACTATATAGTAACGTTTTTGCTCTGTTCCGTCACTATATAGTGACACTTTTAATTAAAAACATCGCTATATAGAGACAGAAAAGTGTCGCTATATAGCAACGCTGTGGGTTAAAATCGAAACCCGATGCTATCTTTAGCCTCGGGGGGGTCACTATGTATAAACCCTCTATATCACGTCCGTTCAAGGCCTATTTTTAAAATCCCTTATTTGTAAATTTTTCATCAATAAAATGCACCCCTTTTCTTTACAAATCTATAATTTTTTTCCAAAACTATTTTAAATAGTCCCTTATGTATATATATTTCTGTAAATTTTAGAAATAAAAAATATCCTTCTGTTGAACTCACGTGATAGGGTTACATATGATGAGTGACCCCCCGAGTCTTTAGCACTGTCTAATCTTTCAAGTAAGCAAGGCAATCTCTCCTCCCACCTATTTTCGACGACCTCCCACCTATTTTCGACAACCTCCCACTCTATTCTCCACTCCTCACCCTTCTCCTAGCTCTTGTGCTCCCTCTCCACCCTTCTCCCTCTTTGGTTTCTTGAAAGGAAGTTTTTCAAGAGGTGAGTCTATTTCAACAATGTAGGTTATTTGTTTGTTAGCTTTAGTTTTGTGAGTGCTTCTCCTTGTATTGCTAAACCTATAAACTAGTTTTCATGCTTGTTTTCAAAGGATTGAAACAAAAAACGAGATTTCAAGAAAAAAAGAAGACTCACCTCTTCTAGTCTTTTTTGTATTTCTTTTCCTTCTCTTTCTCCTTTTCTCCTCAATCTCCTCCTTTCAAGAAGTCACTTTTGTAATCTCCTCCTTCCTCTAACATCTTATTTGAAAAATAGTATGTTTCCTCTTTTTTGTAGGGCCAGTCCACAACATCGAGTAGGACATACTATTTCAAGTAAGTGCTTCCTCTTTTTTCCATTTGTTATTTTTGTTATTTGCATTCGCCTGTAGCTAGTGCCTTAAGTGCTAGCTGCAATGATAGGCATAGGAACCTCCTCTTCCCCTCTCTTTCCTCTTCTTTCCCTCTTTTCTTTCCCTCTTCTTCTCTCTTTCTTTCCCTCTTTTTCCCTCTTTCATTTCCCTCTTCTTCTCTCTTTCCCCCTTCTCTTATGCTCATGCATAAGCATAAGCATGAGCATATGAAAAATGAGAAAGAGGGAAAGAAAGAGAGAAGAAGAGGGAAAGTAAAGAGGGAAAAAGAGACATATGCTCATGCTTATGCATGAGCATATGTCTACTTCTCTTATGCTCATGCATAAGCATAAGCATGAGCAATATGCTCATGCTTATGCTTATGCATGAGCATAAGAGAAGTAGACATATGCTCATGCATAAGCATGAGCATATGTCTCTTTTTCCCTCTTTACTTTCCCTCTTCTTCTCTCTTTCTTTCCCTCTTTCTCATTTTTCAATCTCTCTTTCCTTTCCCTCTTCTCTCTTTTCCTCTTTTTCCCTCTTTCCTTTTCCTCTTCTTCTCTCTTTCCCTCTTCTTCTCTCTTTCTTTCCCTCTTTTTCCCTCTTTCCTTTCCCTCTTCTTCTCTCTTTACCCCTTCTCTTATGCTCATGCATAAGCATAAGCATGAGCATATGTCTCTTTTTCCTCTTTACTTTCCCTCTTCTCTATTTCTTTCCCTCTTTCCTCTTTTCCAATCTCTCTTTCCTTTCCCTCTTCTTCTCTCTTCTCCTCTTTTCCCCCTCTTTTCCCTCTTTCATGCTCATGCATAAGCATAAGCATGAGCATATGTTTCCGTCTCTTATGCTCATGCTTATGCTTATGCATAAGACTCCTCTTATGCATAAGCTTATGCTTATGCATGAGCATGAAAGAGGAAAAAGAGGAGAAGAGAGAAGAAGAGGGAAAGGAAAGAGGAAAAATGAGACTTATGCATGAGCATATGTCTACTTCTCTTATGCCCATGCATAAGCATAAGCATGAGCATAAGAGACGGAGACATATGCTCATGCTTATGCTTATGCATGGGCATAAGAGAAGTAGACATATGCTCATGCATAAGTCTCATTTTTCCTCTTTCCTTTCCCTCTTCTTCTCTCTTTTTTCCCTCTTTCTCCTTTCCCTCTTCTTCTCTCTTCTCCTCTTTTCCCTCTTTCATGCTCATGTTCTTATGCTCATGCATAAGCATAAGCATGAGCATATGTGTATGTCTCTTATGCTTATGCTTATGCTTATGCATAAGACTCCTCTTGTGCATAAGCATAAGCATGAGCATAAGAGAAGAAGGCATATGCTCATGCTTATGCTTATGCATGGGCATAAGAGAAGTAGACATATGCTCATGCATAAGCATGAGCATATGTCTCTTTTTTCCTCTTTCGTTTCCCTCTTCTTCTCTCTTCTCCTCTTTTCCGTCCTCTTTTCCCTCTTTCATGCTCATGTTCTTATGCTCATGCATAAGCATAAGCATGAGCATATGTCTACGTCTCTTATGCTTATGCATAAGACTCCTCTTATGCATAAGCATAAGCATGAGCATAAGATAAGAAGACATATGCTCATGCTTATGCTTAAGCATGAGCATAAGAGAAGCACACATATGCTCCTCTTTTCCCTCCTCTTCTGCTCTTTTTCCTCCTCTTTTCCTCTTCTTCCTCTTCTTTGTCTCTTCTTCCTCTTCTCTCCCTCTTCTTCCTCTTCTTTCCCTCTTTCCTTTCCCTCTTCTTCCTCTTCTCCTCCACTTTCTCTTTTCCCTCTTCTTCCTCTTCTTTTCCTCTTTCCTTTCCCTCTTCTTCCTCTTCTCCTCCACTTTCTCTTTTCCCTCTTCTCTCCCTCTTTTTCCTCTTCTTTCCCTCTTTCCTTTCCCTCTTCTTCCTCTTCCCCTCCACTTTCTTCCTCTTCTCTATCTCTTATGCTTATGCTTATGCTTATGCATAAGACTCCTCTTATGCATAAGCATAAGCATGAGCATAAGAGAAGTAGACATATGCTCATGCATAAGCATGAGCAGATGTCTCTTTTTCCCTCTTTCCTTTCCCTCTTCTTCTCTCTTTCTTTCCCTCTTTCCCCTTTTCCAATCTCTCTTTCCTTTCCCCCTTCTCTTATGCTCATGCATAAGCATAAGCATGAGCATATGTCTTCTTCTCTTATGCTTATGCTTATGCATATGTCTCCTCTTATGCATAAGCATAAGCATGAGCATATGTCTCCTCTTATACATAAGCATGAGCATAAGAGGAGACATATGCTCATGAGCATAAGAGAAGTAGACATATGCTCATGCATAAGCATGACCATATGTCTCTTTTTCCCTCTTTACTTTTCCTCTTCTTCTCTCTTTCTTTCCCTCTTTCCCCTTTTCCAATCTCTCTTTCCTTTCCCTTTTCTTCTCTCTTCCCCCCTTCTCTTATGCTCATGCATAAGCATAAGCATGAGCATATATCTCCATCTCTTATGCTTATGCTTATGCTTATGCATAAGACTCCTCTTATGCATAAGCATAAGCATGAGAATAAGAGAAGTAGACATATGCTTATGCATAAGCATGAGCATATGTCTCTTTTTCCCTCTTTCCTTTCCCTCTTCTTCTCTCTTTCTTTCCCTCTTTCCCCTTTTCCAATCTCTCTTTCCTTTCCCCCTTCTCTTATGCTCATGCATAAGTGTAAGCATGAGCATATGTCTTTGTCTCTTATGCTTATGCTTATCATGCATATGTCTCCTCTTTTCCTTTCCCTCTTCTTCCTCTTTTCCTTTGCCTATGCCTATGCCTATTCCTATGCTTATGTTTGTTTTTTTTTTTTTATTTTCGTGTTTGTGTCTATGTTAGACATGGGATCATGTCACACATCCAACGAGTATGAACAGCCTCGCAGGAGGAGAGCTCACGATCTATATGCTCTAGAGGACTTTGATTCCTCTCAGGCGACTATCCCGAGGACTACCCCTGGTCCGACTCCTCTCGGACCTGGCATTGCGACTACCCCTGGTCCGACTCCTCTCGGGTGTAGCACTGTGACTACCCCTCGGGGAACTCCTTTGCTAGCTGCACATGGCTTTGTCGAGAGTTCGGACGAGTTTGTAGCATAGATGAGCCATGAGGAGGCAGCAAGATTCTTCTCTCTGCTATCTCAGAGGAGCTTAGCAATTCGCTCCCCTACACTGATGGCTAGACATACTGCCCAGCCGTCCCCTCATGCCCCTCTGACCGAGGGGTCATCACCTGCGCATGTCTCTCGTAAGGAAGAGTAGGAAGGGTAGCTTATGTTGTGCTGACTCGGGAGATGTAGATGAGTCAGCACACTCACATTCCTACATGTCTCCACTTGGTCCGAAGACACAGTATCAGTCAGGTCCCTTGCCCTCTCCTACTCCCATTGCTACTCCTCGTTCTGAAAGCACTTGCACAGCTTCCACTCCTTCTGACTCTACTACCATCAGTGGGCACAAGTGCCATGCCTAGAAAATGGCATTGAGAAGCCTAAACTCACATGTGCATTCTTCTATGTTCCATTGGTGGAGAATGGCAGTGGAGCCATCCTATAAAACACCAATGGCGAATGGCAGGGGTGCCAAGCCGGAACCTGGAAAGTAACACTATGAACCCCACACTTAAATGTAGATTGGTACCTGTGCCATTCTCCTAATGCCAATATGATAATTGGAATGCCACTACCCTATTGATCACATGACACTGCACAATGCTGGACTTGCAAGAAATGTGAAATTCATCTTTGAAACTCGATTCTCTCAGTAATATCTTATCAATACATAGGGCATAATACAGCCAAAAATGTGAAATTCAGCTTTTAAATGCCATTCTCCCACTACTATAGTGGCACAAAATGTATATGATAGATTATGGCAAGATACTCATCTTTCAGATGCCACTCTCCAAGTATACAGTAAATTCATCTTTGAAATATATAGGGTAGATTAGGGAAATTCAACTTTCCTCCTATATAGTGATCATAGTCTCTCATGTGTAGAGATCATATGGCTTTGTGTCAATCTTCATGTCTTTTTGTGGAGAATGCCACCAATGGAGAATAAAAGTGTTGCCAATCTCATACCAAGACTTGAAAAATGGCCCTAGGAATCCTAAACTCACATGTGCATTGGCACTTGTGCCATTATCCTACTTCCAATAAAATCAGTGGAATGCCAATCTACATGGTGATTTTGTGCAGATTGCCACCAGTGGAGAATGGCAATGATGCCAATCTCATGCTAGGACCTAGAAAATGGCACTTAGAACCCCAAACTCCCATGTGGATTGGAATCGGACACCATTCTGCTATGATCAATGGAATACCCCTCCTAGAATAGTAGGGTAAACATTTGTACAAGTGGAGAATGGTAGTGGTGCCAATCTCTTATTAGGCCCTAAGAAATGGCATTGAGAAGCCTAAACTCACATGTGCAGAAATCATATGGATTTGTGTCAATCTCTGTGGAGAATGCCACCAATGGAGAATGGCACTGGTGCCAATCTCATACCATGACCTCAAAACATGCACAAGGAATCCTAAACTCACATGTGCATTGGCACTTTTGCCATTATACTACTGCAGCTAATAAAATTAGTGGAATGTCTAGACTACCACTAGTGGAGAATGGCAGTGATGCCAATCTCATGCTGGCAACTACATAATCAGACTGAGATCATCAAACTCACATGTGGATTGGAATTGGACACCACTCTCCTAGAATACCCCTCCAAGAATAGTGGGGTAAACATTTGTACAAGTAGAGAATGGCAGTGGTTCCAATCTCTTATTAGGCCCTAGAGAATGGCATTGAGAAGCCTAAACTCACATGTGCATTCTTCTATATAGTGATCACTGTCTCCGCTGTGTAGAGATCATATGGAATTGTGCCAATCTCTGTGGAGAATGCCACCAGTGGAGAATGGCAGTGGTGCCAATCTCATACCATGACCTGAAAATATGCACAAGGAATCCTAAACTCACATGTGCATTGGCATTTTGCCATTATCCTACTGCAGTCAATAACATTAGTGGAATGTCAATCTACAAGTTTAGTTTGTCTAGATTACCACTAGTGGAGAATGGCAGTGATGCCAAACTCATGCTGGCACCTACATAATGACACTGAGATCATCAAACTCACATGTGGATTGGAATCGGACACCACTCTACAATGATCACTGGAATACCCCTCCTACAATAGTAGGGTAAACATTTGTACAAGTGGAGAATGGCAGTGGTGCCAATCTCTTATTAGGACCTAGAAAATGGCTTTGAGAAGCCTAAACTCACATTTGCATTCTTCTATGTAGTGATCACAGTCTCCGCTGTGTAGAGATCATATGGAATTGTGTCAATCTCTATGGAGAATGCCACCAGTGGAGAATGGCAGTGGTGCCAATCTCATACCATGACCTGAAAACATGCACAAGGAATCCTAAACTCACATGTGCATTGGCACTTTTGCCATTATCCTACTGTAGCCCATAAAATTATTGGAATATCAATCTATAGCTTTAGTTTGTCTAGACTACCACTAGTGGAGAATGTAGTGATGCCAATCTCATGCTGGCCCTAAGAAAAAGCATTGAGAAGCCTAAACTCACATGTGCATTCTTCTATGTAGTGATCACTGTCTCCGCTGTATAGAGATCATATGGAATTGTGTCAATCTCTTATTACGCCCTGGAATGTCAATCTATAGGTTTAGTTTTTCTAGACTACCACTAGTGGAGAATGGCAGTGATGCCAATCTCATGCTGGCAACTATATAATGACACTGAGATCATCAAACTCACATTTGGATTGGAATCGGACACCATTCTCCTATGATCACTAGAATACCCCTCCTAGAATAGTGGGGTAAACATTTGTACAAGTGGAGAATGGCAGTGGTGCCAATCTCTTATTAGGCCCTAAGAAATGGCTTTGAGAAGCCTAAACTCACATGTGCATTCTTCTTTGTAGTGATCACTGTCTCTGCTATGTAGAGATCATATGGACTTGTGTCAATCTCTGTGGAGATTGCCACCAGTGGATAATGGCAGTGGTGCCAATCTCATACCATGACCTGAAAACATGCACAAGGAATCCTAAACTCACATGTGCATTGGCACTTTTGCCATTATCCTATTGCAGCCAATAAAATTACTGGAATATCAATCTATAGGTTTAGTTTGTCTAGACTACCACTAGTGGAGAATGGCAGTGATGCCAATCTCATGCTGGCCCTAAGAAATGGCATTGAGAAGCCTAAACTCACATGTGCATTCTTCTATGTAGTGATCACTATCTCCGCTGTGTAGAGATCATATGGAATCGTGTCAATCTCTTATTAGGCCCTGGAATGTCAATCTATAGGTTTAGTTTGTCTAGACTACCACTAGTGGAGAATGGCAGTGATGACAATCTCATGCTGGCAACTATATAATGACACTGAGATCATCAAACTCACATTTGGATTGGAATCGGACACCATTCTCCTATGATCACTAGAATACCCCTCCTAGAATAGTAGGGTAAACATTTGTACAAGTGGAGAATGGCAGTGGTGCCAATCTCTTATTAGGCCCTAAGAAATGGCATTGAGAAGCGTAAACACACATGTGCATTCTTCTATGTAGTGATCACTGTCTCCGCTATGTAGAGATCATATGGAATTGTGTCAGTATCTGTGGAGAATGCCACCAGTGGAGATTGGTAGTGGTGCCAATCTCATACCGTAACCTGAAAACATGCACAAGGAATCCTAAACTCACATGTGCATTCTTCTATGTAGTGATCACTATCTCTGCTGTGTAGAGATCATATGGAATTGTGTCAATCTTTGTGGAGAGTGCCACCAGTGGAGAATGGTAGTGGTGCCAATCTCATACCATGACCTGAAAACATGCACAAGGAATCCTAAACTCACATGTGCATTCTTCTAAGTAGTGATCACTGTCTCCGCTGTGTAGAGATCATATGGAATTGTGTTAATCTCTATGGAGAATGCCACCAGTGGAGAATGGTAGTGGTGCCAATCTCATACCATGACCTGAAAACATGCACAAGGAATCCTAAACTCACATGTGCATTTGCACTTTTGCCATTATCTACTGCAGCCAATAAAATTAGTGGAATGTCAATCTATAGGTCTAGTTTGTCTAGATTACCACTAGCAGAGAATGGCAGTGATGCCAATCTCATGCTGGCAACTACATAATGACACTGAGATCATCAAACTCACATGTGGAATGGAATTAGACAATGGAATCAGACACCACTCTCCTATGATCACTGGAATACCCCTCCTAGAATAGTAGGGTAAACATTTGTACAAGTGGAGAATGGCAGTGGTGCAAATCTCTTATTAGGCCCTAAGAAATGGCATTGAGAAGCCTAAACTCACATGTGCATTCTTCTTTGTAGTGATCACAGTCTCCGCTGTGTAGAGTTCATATGGATTTGTGTCAATCTCTGTGGAGAATGGCAGTGGTGCCAATCTCATACCATGACTTGAAAACATGCACAAGGAATCCTAAACTCACATGTGCATTTGCACTTGTGCCATTATCCTACAGCAACCAATAAAATTTCTATAGGTTTAGTTTGTCTAGATTACCACTAGCAGAGAATGGCAGTGATGCCAATCTCATGCTAGCAACTACATAATGACACTGAGAGCATCAAACTCACATGTGGAATGGAATCGGACACCACTCTCCTATGATCACTGAAATACCCCTCCTAGAATAGTAGGGTAAACATTTGTACAAGTGGATAATGGCAATGGTGCCAATCTCTTATTCGGCCCTAAGAAATGGCATTAAGAAGCCTAAACTCACATGTGCATTCTTCTTTGTAGTGATCACAGTGTCCATTGTGTAGAGTTCATATGGATTTGTGTCAATCTCTGTGGAGAATGGCAGTGGTGCCAATCTCATACCATGACCTGAAAACATGCACAAGGAATCCTAAACTCCCGTGTGCATTGGCACTTGTGCCATTATCCTACTGCAGCCAATAAAATTAGTGGAATGTCAATCTATAGGTCTAGTTTGTCTAGACTACCACTAGTGGAGAATGGCAGTGATGCCAATCTCATGCTGGCAACTACATAATGACACTGAGATCATCCCCAGGGGATTCACTCTTCATTAAAGGGGGATGTCACGTGCGTGCATGAACTTCAAGAAAACCCCCTATTTAAGATCCACGTAGGATGATAAAACACCCCTATTTAAGCTTAAATAAGATACCACCAAAATTCTATTATGTCTCCCCCTTTCCTTAAATCTACATTCTTTCTCAAGAATTTAGATCACACAATAAGAAAATTTAGATTACTTTCCCTATGACTATTTAAAGCCAAACTTGTTTGGACTAGTTACCCAAGGTAGCCTATACTATGTCCTGGCCTCTTAAATGTGGCATGGCCCCCCTAACTTAAATTCAATATTGGGAAAACATAAAAAGGGCCCCCACCCGTAATGTATAAGCTTATGCCTCATTTCAAAAAACCCCCCTATTGTACACTCACGTGATATCATAAGTTTCCCCCTATGAATCCCCCGGGAGACCATCAAACTCACATGTGGATTGGAATCGGACACCATTCTCCTATGATCGATGGAATACCCCTCCTAGAATAGTAGGGTAAACATTTGTACAAGTGGAGAATGGCAGTGGTGCCAATCTCTTATTAGGCCCTAAGAAATGGCATTGAGAAGCCTAAACTCACATGTGCAGAGATCATATGGATTTGTGTCAATCTCTATGGAGAATGCCACCAGTGGAGAATGGCAGTGGTGCCAATCTCATACCATGACCTCAAAACATGCACAAGGAATCCTAAACTCAAATGCATTGGCACTTTTGCCATTATCCTACTGCAACTAATAAAATTAGTGGAATGTCTAGACTACCACTAGTGAAGAATGGCAGTGATGCCAATCTCATGCTGGCAACTACATAATCACACTAAGATCATCAAACTCACATGTGGATTGGAATTGGACACCACTCTCCTAGAATACCCCTCCAAGAATAGTGGGGTAAACATTTGTACAAGTGGAGAATGGCAGTGGTGCCAATCTCTTATTAGGCCCTAGAGAATGGCATTGAGAAGCCTAAATTCACATGTGCATTCTTCTATATAGTCATCACTGTCTCCGCTATGTAGAGATCATATGGAATTGTGTCAATCTATGTGGAGAATGCCACCAGTGAAGAATGGAAGTGGTGCCAATCTCATACCATGACCTGAAAACATGCACAAGGAATCCTAAACTCACATGTGCATTGGCACTTTTGCCATTATCCCACTGCAGCCAATAAAATTAGTGGAATGTCAATCTACACGTTTAGTTTGTCTAGATTACCACTAGTGGAGAATGGCAGTGATGCCAAACTCATTCTATCACCTACATAATGACACTGAGATCATCAAACTCACATGTGGATTGGAATTACTCTCCTATGATCACTAGAATACCCCTCCTAGAATAGGAGGGTAAACATTTGTACAAGTGGATAATGGCAGTGGTGTCAATCTCTTATTAGGACCTAGAAAATGGCATTGAGAAGCCTAAACTCACATGTGCATTCTTCTATGTAGTGATCACAGTCTCCGCTGTGTAGAGATCATATGGCATTGTGTCAATCTCTTTGGAGATTGCCACCAGTGGATAATGGCAGTGGTGCCAATATCATTCCATGACCTGAAAACATGCACAAGGAATCCTAAACTCACATGTGCATTGGCACTTTTGCCATTATCCTATTGCAGCCAATAAAATTACTGGAATATCAATCTATAGGTTTAGTTTGTCTAGACTACCACTAGTGGAGAATGGCACTGATGCCAATCTCATGCTGGCCCTAAGAAATGGCATTGAGAAGCCTAAACTCACATGTGCATTCTTCTATGTAGTGATCACTGTCTCCGCTGTGTAGAAATCATATGGAATTGTGTCAATCTCTTATTAGGCCCTGGAATGTCAATCTATAGGTTTAGTTTGTCTAGAGTACCACTAGTGGAGAATGGAAGTGATGCCAATCTCATGCTGGCAACTATATAATGACATTGAGATCATCAAACTCACATTTGGATTGGAATCGGACACCATTCTCCTATGATCACTGGAATACCCCTCCTAGAATAGTAGGGTAAACATTTGTACAAGTGGAGAATGGCAGTGGTGCCAATCTCTTATTAGGCCCTAAGAAATGGCATTGAGAAGCCTAAACTCACATGTGCATTCTTCTATTAGTGCTCATTGTCTCCGCTATGTAGAGATCATATGGAATTGTGTCAATCTCTGTGGAGAATGCCACCAGTGGAGATTCATAGTGGTGCCAATCTCATACCACAACCTGAAAACATGCACAAGGAATCCTAAACTCACATGTGCATTCTTCTATGTAGTGATCACTGTCTCTGCTGTGTAGAGATCATATGGAATTGTGTCAATCTCTGTGGAGAGTGCCACCAGTGGAGAATGGTAGTGGTGCCAATCTCATACCATGACCTGAAAACATGCACAAGGAATCCTAAACTCACATGTGCATTCTTCTAAGTAGTGATCACTGTCTCCGCTGTGTAGAGATCATATGGAATTGTGTTAATCTCTGTGGAGAATGCCACCAGTGGAGAATGGCAGCGGTGCCAATCTCATACCATGACCTGAAAACATGCACAAGGAATCCTAAACTCACATGTGCATTTGCACTTTTGCCATTATCTACTACAGCCAATAAAATTAGTGGAATGTCAATCTATAGGTTTAGTTTGTCTAGATTACCACTAGCCGAGAATGGCAGTGATGCCAATCTCATGCTGGCAACTACATAATGACACTGAGATCATCAAACTCACATGTGGAATGGAATCAGACAAATGGAATCAGACACCACTCTCCTATGATCACTGGAATACCCCTCCTAGAATAGTAGGCTAAACATTTGTACAAGTGGAGAATGGCAGTGGTGCAAATCTCTTATTAGGCCCTAAGAAATGGCATTGAGAAGCCTAAACTCACATGTGCATTCTTCTTTGTAGTGATCACAGTCTTTGCTGTGTAGAGTTCATATGGATTTGTGTCAATCTCTGTGCAGAATGGCAGTGGTGCCAATCTCATACCATGACCTGAAAACATGCACAAGGAATCCTAAACTCACATGTGCATTTGCACTTTTGCCATTATCCTAATGTAGCCAATAAAATTAGTGGAATGTCAATCTATAGGTTTAGTTTGTCTAGATTACCACTAGCGGAGAATGGCAGTGATGCCAATCTCATGCTAGCAACTACATAATGACACTGAGAGCATCAAACTCACATGTGGAATGGAAACGGACATCACTCTCCTATGATCACTGCAATACCCCTCCTAGAATAGTAGGGTAAACATTTGTACAAGTGGAGAATGGTAGTGGTGCCAATCTCTTATTAGGCCCTAAGAAATGGCATTGAGAAGCCTAAACTCACATGTGCATTCTTCTTTGTAGTGATCACAGTCTCCATTGTGTAGAGTTCATATGGATTTGTGTCAATCTCTGTGGAGAATGGCAGTGGTGCCAATCTCATACCATGACCTGAAAACATGCACAAGGAATCCTGAACTCCCGTGTGCATTGGCACTTGTGCCATTAACACTTATTTCATTAATTTTGTACTCATATGTCTACTTTTGGACTATTCCTTAAAATCCTTCCCAAATGAAAAGTTTACTTTATAAAACTGTCATTCGAGAATCAAAAGTTTACTTTCTGGCACTATCATTTTCACATAAGACATTTCAAAATATCTCTCTACAATGTTGTACAAATAATGCAAAAACTACTATTAAATCCTAAATTTGTATTTCTTGTTTATAAGAATCATATTCTTAAAATAAAAAATCTGAGTTATTAGTTTAAATCCATGAAAAACCATGCTATTGAGGATTCACAACATTTTAAAAATGTATACATAAGAGACCTGTAAGACTCTTTTTACTTTCAATGCAGAAAACTATAACAGTCTTGAATATTCAAGAAATTAAAAGATTTATATACACATGAGACATGATGGAAGCCTCTTTTGTACTCCAAAAAATAGCAATAGCTATGCTTGCAATTTTACATTATCATGTCATAAGTTTTACAATAAATATTGCTCTGGATGAGTCTTTGTACAAAGGATCTCCTGTGGCCTTTTCAATAATTTAATTTTTCCTTTACAATGAGTTTAGTACAAATGGGCGATCCAAACATTTGCTTGTTTGAATGTCCTTTTCTATCATGATCACAGAAATGAGCGATCCAAACATTTGCTTGTTCAGAATGTCCTTTCTGTCATCACTTGTCGCTTGGGTGCCATCTTCATTCACTCTCATCTGACAACCACCACCACCTTCACTCTTTCTCGATATTTGACTGGTGTTATCATGGGCATTCTTCATTTGCGCTATCTCGTTCTACTTCCTCCCGGGCGAGCATCTTTATGAACTCTGTAATGTGCGTAATAATTGGTTGCGGTAATTTTATTTTGTCTTCTACATCATACCCCATGTGCTTCCTTGTTTTCTTTGACCTTGATTTCTAGGATATTATGACTGTCTTTGTGGAAAGTCTTGAAATTGCTTCATGGTTTGAGACCCATTCCTTTTTCAAACAACTACTATACAATGTACTGTTATCTTGGTTCTCCTTCTTGCCCCTTGGCTCATACCATACCGCTGTAAATGTTGTAGCTCTCCCCCGATCATCCATGCTCACGTCAACTACTTTCGCAACCCAAAACTTCACGTTCTCATGTTCATCATCCAATGGTCGCGAACTGCAACAAAACAATGGACATCTATGTCTATTTGTGGCATAAACTCTCTCTTCTTGGGTCCACAATATGGAAGTGGGAGCAACGATTCAAACTCATTTTCAAAGAGACCACATGCTGGACGCAAGTCATTACCAACATTTGGCCAAAATAAAGGCCGTTCTGCCTTAATATCATCTTCTCGCATTTTTGCAAGGTCCTTTATCAATTGGTAGGTCTTGCTAATTACAACAGTAGTGTGTTCCTTCCAAGAGGGCTTCCAATCAGGAAATCTCTGGAGCATTTCCTCTTTGTATGCAATAAAAGCTTTTAAGCCTTCTATTTCACCTTTGGATTTCTCGCTGAATTCTTTTATAGGAGCCCATGTTGGATGCATTTCTTTGCTCGGGATTGAAGTTAAGAGAGAGTAAGGTTCTTCAGGTTTCCATTTTGTATCAAGAGAATAGTGTTGCCATTGCATCACTGGTTTTTCATCCTTTAAGAAAAATCAAAAATAGTGTGGAGCGCTATGACCAATCAGGGCATCACCACCTTTTTGTATGAAAGGTGAATAAAGCTCTTCCAATCATACATCCTCTCAACCATTGAGCATATTGTTCCTTCCTTATGGCCACCAACTTGCCTCCCACATTTTCTTATCAAGTCATCCATTGTCTCCATGTCCTTGTGTTTTAGTTCTCTTGAAACTGTGCTAAATACCTGATCAATATCCTCATGTGTGTGCCCAACCAACAAAAACGATTGGCATGGAGCAAAATGCAAAGAAGAGTACATTCTTATTCTCTCATCTGCAATTGTCTGCTTGTACTCTCAAAGTTTCTGGTAGGCAACCTTTTTCTGCATGTACATTGTGAATTGCCTTCATAACGGATGTTACAACTTGATTGCTATCGTGTAGATGCAAGGAATCAATCCATATGTCTGCAAAAAACTTAAATCCGTGCACTAATACTCCACATAGATGTGTCTTTAAAAAGTATTTGCCTTGTAGCTTAGGTGGAGTGTTAATGAATCGAGGTAATGTTGTTGTATTTTGATCCATACCATCTACAATAATGCACATGTACTCATTTGGGTGAGAAATAGCTTGCTCCTTCCAAAATGCATATTTTATTCGAGAATGTCGAACAAGTCCATGATGAAATTCTCTCTTTCTTTTGTAAGCTTCTTTTTGTTCTGGAGATGTTGCACTCTCAAGTTCTCGCTTTAGATCATCACAGTCGTTGCACTTTGACATTTTTTGCCTCTTTGGGATTTTAACATGTCCAAAGCTTTTTTTCCAAAGAGTATACAAAGTATGAAAAGATGCCGGTGCATGCCCTCTTTGCCTCTGTGTTTCTCCAATAGAGTTAAATACTTCTTTTTTGGTCAAACCTATCGGAAGATGCATTTCTGATAGGTGGGGTTGCGGTAAAGCATTTTCATAAATGTAATCTTTCAAAATTGCTGTTGCCGCAACCATTGAGGCTCTTGTTTTGGGCCTTCCTATGTTTCCATGAATGTTAAATTTAACTCCATACTTTGCTTTATTAGCCAAATTCCAATATGTGCCATGTGATAATCCTCTAATAATGCGATATGCATTATTGCATATACTTTTTCCATTTATAAGAGGCCTTATTTGATGTCCTGAACTTCGCCTTCTCTTATCATTTACAAGAAAGCAAGACAATCTCGTGAGTAGGTATTCATTTCTTTTGCTTCCTTTCCTTTGCCAGACATGTTCTCTACAACCCTTGATGTCATGTAAGTTAATGGATCGCATACATGTATGCTTACAGCATGTAGATCGCATTGCTTTTAGCATAACATCTTCATTCATTACTCTTATTCCCTTTGGTTGCTTTTCTGGATCTGCCTGCACTCGTTGTCTTTTCATGCATCTGTATGTCTGTTTTGGGACCTTTTGTACATTCTTATTTGGATTTGTGTAGTTCTCCTTGTAAGATTTATTTGTCACGTTGTTTTCATGAGATGTTGCATCCTTGATCTTATCACTCTGACAGTCAAATACTGAATATTCCTTTGTTGATGTCATCCTTGCTTTTGATACATTCGTCAAACCATTTGTAACATTTACAAGTTCACAATCAAAGTCAAACATCGAATAGTCCTTTGTTGATCTCATCCCTACTTTTCATACAATCGTAGAACCACTTGTCACAATGGCATTAGAGTGTCCCGAATGATCTTCAAACTCATCTATTCCTGAGAGAACATCACTCATTGATGCACTTTCTATGGATTTCATAACTCCATAGTCAGTGGTGATAGAGTGTCTAGAATGATCTTCAAATTCATCTATTCCTGAGAGAACATCGCTCATTGATGCACTTTCTATGGATTTCATAACTCCATAGTCTTGAAACTCCTCTACTCCAGAGAGAACATCACTCATTATACTATCGTGCATGATTTCCATAATTCCATAGTTACCTGCTTTGACTCCAAGAACTTTATCAGTATCCATGAAGCCATCCATGCTTGAAAATATAACACTTTTGACATCTTTGCCCAAGTTCTCAATGTGCATGAACTCATCCACCCCGGATAAGGCATCACTTGTGAAATATTTTTCTTTCTCGGTACCAATGAACTCATCGACTTCTGATAAGACGTCAGTGCTATAGTTGAGTGCATTGGAATCATCCATCTCTGAAGGAATAGAGCTTGGTACATTGGCATATTCTTTCAATTCTTTGATGTTGTAGTATACATTATGTTTATCATTAAAAACCACATGCCGAGTCTTTCTAATCTTTAAAAATTGCATGCTCCATCTCAAATCCTTACCTACCTCATAGTAGGGACCATCCAATGACATTGAGTTATCATCCATACCATCATCAGTAACTTTTTGAATTCTCATCTGCGCAAATGTCCAGTGTTCAACTTGTTCAAATCCCAAGACTTGACCTTCTGCTACATACTTATTTGCAAATGATAACATTTGTAAAATATCTCCCACTCTAAAATCCAAATATATGCACTTTGTATTCCTGATGACATGTGTTGGATAAGTCTCATCTCTGTCCCATGCAATAAATGCTTTGTTGGAAGTATTATAGGGCATAACATCTCCAAGGATTTCCATATCCCCACACTTATGCTTTAGCTCAACATGTGCACTAAGAATCCTTGATACGATAACCGCCACCTTATCTTCGCCAAGTCTTCTAAACTGACAAATAGAATTTGGATCACTTTCATGGTTGTAGCAAATGCAACTACTTCTCTTTTGCAACATAAAATCACCTCCATCCCCGGAATAAATTTTGTAGCCATCTCCTTTGTGAGTTTCCTTTGCAAACAAGCTGTAACAACCATTATAAAGAACATTAGTCTCTTCTCAATAATCTACTTTATTAATGATTTAAAATTCTAGAACTTGTTTGAAAATTTAATTAGACACTAACCAATAACAACCGTAAACCAATAACAACCTTAAACCCTAAACCCTAAACCCTAAACCAAAATAACCCTAAACCCTAAACCCTCAAACCTAACCAATAACAACCCTAAACCCTAAACCCTAAACCCTAACTACTAAACCCTAAACCCTAAACCCTAAACCCTAACCCCCAAACCCTAAACCCTAAACCCTAACCCCCAAACCCTAAACCCTAACTCCCAAACCCTAAACCCCAAACCCTTAACCCTAAACCCCAAACCCTAAACCCTAACTCCCAAAACCTAAACCCTAACTCCCAAACCCTAAACCCTAAACCCTAAACCCTAACTCCTAAACCCTAAACCCTAAACCCTAAACCCTTAACCCTAAACCCTAAACCCTAACCCCCAAACCCTTTACCCTAACTCCCAAACCCTAAACCCTAAACCCTAAACCCTAACTCCTAAACCCTAAACCCTAAACCCTAAACCCTTAACCCTAACCCCCAAACCCTAAAATCAAAACCCTAACTCCTAAACCCTAAACCCTTAATCCTAACCCCCAAACCCTAAACTCTAAACCCTAACCCCCAAACCCTAATCCCTAACTCCCAAACCCTAAACCCTAAACCCTAAACCCTAACTCCTAAACCCTAAACCCTAAACCCCAAACCCTAAACCCTAAACCTTAAACTCTAACTCCCAAACCCTAAACCCTAACCCCCAAACCCTAAACCCTAAACCCTAACCCCCAAACCCTAAACCCTAAACCCTAAATCCCAAATCTTAAACCCTAAACCCTACCCCCCAAACCCTAAATCCAAACCACCAAACCCTAAACCCTAACTCACAAACCCTAAACCCTAACCCTAACTCACAAACCCTAAACCCTAAACCCTAACTCACCAAACCCCAAATCCTAAACCCAAACCACAAAATCCTAAACCTTAAATCCTATGAGTGTTTTCAAGTAATATCATTTATTTAAGTAATAGTTTTAATTAGAATTCATAAGTAATAGTGGAATTGATAGTTGGGAGGGTGGTAGTGGGAGAAAGGGAGAGTGGGAAGTGGAGAAAGGGAGTGTGGGAGGGTGGTAGTGGGAGAAAGGGAGAGTGGGAGAGGGAGTGGGAATGGGGGCGGTGGGGTTATAGAAGGACCAATGAGAGAGAAGCACTTAAAACCCTAGTTTTTCTTATATATACTCTCCTTCTCTCATTGTTTCTCTCATTTCAACAAGGAAGAGCAAGAGGAGAAGCAAAATGAGGAGGAAGAGCAAAAGCAAGCACAAGCAAGCACAAGCATAGATTTCAACTTTTTTCCAGGTACTTTTTTAAAAATTTGTATTCTTTGAAATTTTATTATAGAGAGAGAACTTAGAGAGAGAAAAGTGAAGGAAAGATTTTTAGAGAGAGACTATAAGAGAGAGAGTCTTGCTGCCTCGGCAGCAAAAGAGAGAGAGAGAAAGAGAGAGGGAGAGAGAGGAGAGAAGGGGGGGGAAAGAGAGGGGAGAGAAAGGGAGGGGGGAGAGAAGGGGGAGGGGGGGAAGAGAGGGGAGAGAGGGGGGAAGCTGCGAGGGGGGGGAGAGAGAGAGGGGGGGGAGGCCGCTGCCGCGGCAGAGGAGAGAGGGGGAGAGAGGGAGGGGGGGGGGAGGGAGGGAGGGGAGGGGAGAGAGAGAGGCGGCAGCGAGAGAGGAGGGAGGGGGAGAGATAGAAGGGGGGGGCACGGCAACGAGAGAGAGGGGGAGGGAGAGAGAGAGAGGGGGGGCCGCTGCCGCGGCAGCGAGAGAGGAGGAGGGGGGGGAGAGAGAGAAGGGGGGGGCAGCGAGAGAAAGGGGAGGGAGGCCGCTGCCGCGGCAGCGCAGAGAGGGGGGGGGAGAGGGAGGGGAGGGGAGGGAAGAGAGAGAGGGGGGGCCGCTGCCGCGGCAGCGAGAGAGGAGGGGGGGGCGAGAGAAGGGGAGGAGGCGCAGCAGCGAGAGAGAGGGGGAGGGGGAGAGAGAGAGGGGGGGGCAGCTGCCGCGGCAGCGAGAGAGGAGGGGGGGAGAGAGAGAGAAGGGGGGGGGCCGCTGCCATGGCAGCGAGAGAGGAGAGGGGGGGAGAGAGAGAAGGGGGAGGCGCGGCAGCGCGAGAGAGGGGGGGGAGAGAGAGAGAGGAGGGGGAGGCTGCTACCGCGGCAGTGGACAGAGGGGGGGAGAGGGAGGGGGGGGAGAGGGAAGAGAGAGGGGGGGCCGCTGCCGCGGCAACGGGGGAGGAGGGGGGGGAGAGAGAGGAGGGGGGGCTGCCGCGGCAGCGAGAGAGGAGGGGGGGGAGAGAGAGAGGAGGGGGGGCGCGAGAGAGAGGGGAGGGAGAGAGAGAGAGGGGGGGCCACTGCCGCGGTAGCGAGAGAGGAGGGGGGGGAGAGAGAGAAGGGGGGGCAGCGAGAGAGAGGGGAGGGAGAGAGAGAGAGGGGGGGCCGCTGCTGCGGCAGCGAGAGAGGAGGGGGGGGAGAGAGAGAAGGGGGGGCAGCAAGAGAGAGGGGGGGAGAGAGATAGAGGGGGGAGAGGGAGGGGAGGGGAGGGGAGAGAGAGAGGGGGGGGCTGCTGCCGCGGCAGCGAGAGAGGAGGGGGGGGAGAGGGAGGGGGGGGAGAGGGAAGAGAGAGGGGGGCCCGCTGCCGCGGCAGCGAGAGAGGAGGGGGGGAGAGAGAGAAAAGGGGGGCGCGGCAACAAGAGAGAGGGGAGGGAGAGAGAGAGGGGGGGGCCATTGCCGCGACAGCGAGAGAGGAGGGGGGGAGAGAGAGAAGGGGGGGATGCAGCAGCGAGAGAGAGGGGGAGGGAGAGAGAGAGAGGAGGGGGGGCCGCTGCCGCGGCAGCGAGAGAGGAGGGGGGGGAGAGAAAGGGGGGGAGGAGAGAGAGAGAGGGGGGGGAGGCCTCTACCGCGGCATCGGAGAGAGGGGGGGGAGAGGGAGGGGGGGGAGAGGGAGGGAGGGGAGGGGAGAGGAGAGAGAGAGGGGGGGCCGCTGTGGCGGCAGCGAGAGAGGAGGGGGGGAGAGAGAGAGGGGGGGCGCGGCAGCAAGAGAGAGGCGGAGGGAGAGAGAGAGAAGGGGGGGCCGCTACCGCAGCAGCGAGAGAGAAGGGGGGGAGAGAGAGAGAAGGGGGGGGAGAGAGAGAGGAGGGGGGCGCGGTAGCGAGAGAGAGGGGGAGGGAGAGAGAGAGAGGGGGGCCGCTGCCGCGGCAGCGAGAGAGAAGGGGGGGAGAGAGAGAGAAGGGGGTGGGAGAGGAGGGGGGCAGCAGAGAGAGAAGGGGAGGGGGGGCCGCTGCCGCGGCAGCGAGAGAGGAGGGGGGGAGAGAGAAGGGGGGGCGTGGCAACGAGAGAGAGGGGGAGGGAGAGAGAGAGAGGGGGGGCCGCTGCCACGGCAACGAGAGAGAAGGGGGGGAGAGAGAGAGAAGGGGGGGAGGCACGGCAGCGAGAGAGAGGGGGGAGAGAGAGAGAGAGGGAGAGAGAGAGAGGGGGGGGAGGCCGCTGCCACGGCAGCAAGAGGGAGAGAGGGGGGGAGAGAGAGAGAGGGGAGGGGAGAGAGAGAGAGGGGGGAGGCCGCGGCAAGTGAGAGAGAGAGTGGGGAGCGCAAGTGAGAGAGAGAGAAAAGGTGAGGAGAGAGTGGGAGAGAGAGAGAGAGAGGGGAAATGAAGAGGAGGGGAGAGAGTAGACTAAGATGAGAGGAAACGTAGACTAGAGTGGAGAGGAAAGAGAGAGAGAGAGAAGAGTGAGAGAGATGGACGAGAGATGAAAATTTAGAGAGGGAGGAGAAAGTACGATCGAGATAGAAAATCTTACCAATGAAGAGGAGAAATGAGTGGGCGACGATCGAGAAAAGATAATGTTTTGATGGAAGAATTTGGGAGCTACGATCAATGAGGCATATGAGAGGAGATTGGTGTGTGATTTAGTCGAAACTTAAACAAACAAAACTATAAACCTTGGTGTTTGATGAAAATTTAGAGAGGAAGGGCACAAGAGAAAGTACGATCGAGATAGAAAATCTTACCAATGAGGAGAAAAAATGAGTGGGCGACGATCAAGAAGAGATAAAGGAGAGATGTTTTGATGGAAGAATTTGGGAGCTACGATCAATGAGGCATATTAGAGGAGATTGGTGTGTGATTTAGTCGAAACTTAAACAAACAAAACTATAAACCTTGGTGTTTGAAAAGAGAAACGTGTGGAAACTAGAATTTCAAATTTCCCGCCTTTTTTTAAACTATGAATCCTTGTGTTTGAAAAGATAAACGTGTGAAAACTTGAAAATTGTGATAAAAGACAACCTTGTGTTTGAAAAGACAAACGCGTGGATGTGAAAAGACAAATGTATGCTAAAAGCAAAACTTGTAGAAACTTGAATTTTAAATTTTTCTTTTTTTTTGAATTCAAAATGAGTTTCACTTTCATTTTCAATTTACTAGTTTAATTTAGACTATAATGCATTTTGTTTTGGAATATAAAAAGTATAATTTTAATTTTATTACATTTTAAATTAAAATTTTAAAAGTAGTTTAACTTACATTCATTATTATTACTTTAATTTATTTCTTTTTAGGGAGAATTAATATATTCTTCTAGGTAAATATTAAATTTTTAGAGTGCTTTCTCCCTTTTAGCCTTGGGAGGAGGTACATGATGATCAGGATGCGGGATTCAGTTCCTCTAGATATTATGACCAGCTTACAGATATTTTGCGTATTGGTGATATCTTCACGGTTATTGCTTCGGAGGGCAATGAGGAGGGTGTGGATTATTACTTGTTGTGATGCTCTATGCTGAAGAGTGTGCTGAATGAGGATATAGTGGATGGGCATGGGATGCACTTCAATGCTCATAGCATGATCGTAGGTGGCCACTATTTTCAGCAGATACAGAGGCGTGGTCGCTATATTGAGTTCCAGGAGTACATGGTGGATCAGGAGGCATACATGTATTCTCATCTTGTTGTTGGGATCAAGATTACTTTGAGTCGTGTTCGCACTCGCAAGGCGACATCCACTCCACGATGGTACCTTGCAGTGGCGGATCACGAGAGCATACTTGCAACTATTGGCATGAGAGCTGATCTTGAGGAGTAGCACATTACATATCATATTTTTTGGGAACATCAGTTGATCAGATTGATTTTTATTGGGTATCACTAGTTGATTACACTTTTTTGTATTCGATATGTATAGGCTCACTGTGTGACCGTACCATTGTAATTTTCATGGACTCATATTTTGTATTTCATTATGATGGCTGTATACACGTTCATACACATCATTGTATTAGATTCTATTTTTTACATGATGTCCGATGCCTTCTCAATGGGATTTGTTGTGTTTGTAAAACAAAAAATTGTTTATTAGTAGTAATGTTGTAATTTGTTTTGTGCTTTAGGACATTTTAAAAACATGACTAAGAAAATTCGTGCATGTACTAACGAAATACGCGTGTGGACTTACTTGTTGGGGATGAAACTTCGCACGACTCTTAGGCCACCCTAGACATACATCCACGTGAGATTTGGTCTGAACTGATTTGGTATGCGCCACATGGAAGGTACAATGCGTACATTTTTACAATCCCTACTAGCACGACTGCGGCAAAGCTATGGCGCATGTACTAACGAAATACACGTGTGGACTTATCTGTTGGGAATGAAACTTCGCACGACTCTTAGGCCACCCTAGACATACATCCACGCAAGATTTGGTCTCCAACTTATTTGGTATGCGCCACGTGGAAGGTATAATGCGTACATTTTTACAATCCCTACTAGCACGACTACGTGTGAAAAATGGCGCACGTTACATCCACGCAAGATTTGGTGCCCAACTGATTGGTTATGCGCCATGTGGAAGGACAGCTGTGTACATTTTTACAATCCCTACTAGCACGACTACGTATGAAAAATGGCACACATACTAATGAAATATGCACGTGGACTTATCTGTTCGAGATGAAACTTCACACAGCTCTTAGGCTCCCTGGACGTACATCCACACAAGATTTGGTCTCCAACTGATTTGGTATGCGCCATGTGGAAGGACAAATGCGTACATTTTTACAATCCCTACTAGCACGACTACGTGTGAAAAATGGCGCACGTACTAATGAAATATGCATGTGGACTTATCTGTTGGAGATTAAACTTTGCACGGATCTTAGGCTGCTGTAGACGTACATCCATGCAAGATTTGGTCTCCAACTGATTTGGTATGCGCCACGTGGAAGGACAGCTGCGTACATTTTTACAATCCCTACTAGCACGACTATGTATGAAAAATGGCGCACGTACTAATGAAATACGCATGTGGACTTATCTGTTGGGGACAAAACTTCACACGCCTCTTAGGCTACCCTAGACGTACATCCACGCAAGATTTGGTCTCCAACTGATTTGGTATGCGCCACGTGGAAGGACAAATGCGTACATTTTTACAATCCCTACTAGCATGACTAAATCCTAAACCCTAAACCCTGAACCCTAAATCCTAAACCCTATTGGGGACGAAACTTCACACGCCTCTTAGGCTACCCTAGATGTACATCCACGCAAGATTTGGTCTCCAACTGATTTGGTTTGCGCCACGTAGAAGCAATCCCTACTAGCACGACTAAACCCTAAACCCTAAACCTTGAACCCTAAATCCTAAACCCTGTTGGGGAGAAACTTCACACGCCTCTTAGGCTACCCTAGACGTACATCCATGCAGGATTTGGTCTCCAATTGATCTGGTATGCGCCACGTGGAAGGTATAATGCGTACAGTTTTACAATCCCTACTAGCACAACTAAACCCTAAACCCTAAACCCTGAACCCTGAATCCTAAACCCTGTTGGGGACGAAACTTCACACGCCTCTTAGGATACCCTAGACGTACATCCACGCAAGATTTGGTCTCCAACTGATTTGGTTTGCGCCACGTAGAAGCAATCCCTACTAGCATGACTAAACCCTAAACCCTAAACCCTAAACCCTAAACCCTGAACCCTAAATCCTAAACCCTGTTGGGGACGAAACTTCACACGCCTCTTAGGCTACCCTAGACGTACATCCACGCAAGATTTGGCCTCCAACTGATTTGGTTTGCGCCACGTAGAAGCAATCCCTACTAGCACGACTAAACCCTAAACCCTAAACCCTGAACCCTAAATCCTAAACCTTGTTGGGGACCAAACTTCACACGCCTCTTAGGCTACTCTAGACGTACATCCACTCAAGATTTGGTCTCCAACTGATTTGGTATGCGCCACGTGGAAGGTATAATGCATACATTTTTACAATCCCTACTAGCACGACTAAACCCTAAACCCTAAACCCTGAACCCTAAATCCTAAACCCTGTTGGGGATGAAACTTCACACGCCTCTTACGCTACCCTAGAGGTACATCCACGCAAGATTTGGTCTCCAACTGATCTGGTTTGCGCCACGTGGAAGGTATAATGCATACATTTTTGCAAGCACCTTTTCAATGCTTAATGTTTACAATTACGACACACGGCATTATTTTTAAAATACATTATGTATTAGATGTGTGAATTGAGATATTTGAAATTCAAAATCATACTCTTAATTTTAAATACGCACATGGGGATGAAACTTCGCATGGCTCTTAGGTTTAGTGTAATAATTGCAAGCATTGATATATATGAAATTCAATATGATATTCAAAATGATAAAGTTGGAACTTGAACACTTTTTCAATGCTTAATTTTTACAATTACTTTACATGGCATTCTTTTTTAAATACCTTATGTATTAGATGTGTGAATTGAGATATTCGAAATTCAAAATCATACTCCTATTTTTAAATGTTTATGTTACATTTAAACAAACTATAAACTGAGATAAACTGAGATAAACAAACAAAGTGTGAAGAACATGATGAAAGTACGAAAATGCTCATACATCATAAAAGTGGGAACAATATCATGAAAGTACCAAAATGAATCTATACATCATCATCATCATGCTGCAGAAGTGCATCCCTATACAAGAAACGTGTGAAGCCTAAACAATCAATCTGAATCCGAATTTGATAGCTCTACATATGATCCTCTAGTGGAACGCTGACGTGGCTCCTGTATGACCCGCTACCCAACCATCCGCTGTGTGTCCTAGCCGGCTCAGATGGGCCAGCCTCATCACCTGCATGAGATGGGCCAGCCTCATCCTGATGAAGAGGAGGGCATGCTGCACATGCCACCGCTGCCATCTCTGCCTCCCTTGCCTCCTCTATGTACACGCGTCTCAGCTCCCATAGCCGTGCATCTGCGAATACTCGTGCCTCAAATCCAGCGTGAGTAATCGTCTCTACATGTAGGAGACGCTGGTCTCGGCCCCGCCCTAGCTACTGCTCCACCCACTGCTGCAATGATGTCTGCAGCTCTGCCTCCCGCTTAATCCGGCGTGCCTCCTCTGCTCGTGCCTCGTCACCTGGCATGAAATCACCATACGAAAAGCGTCATGGAACACATGCTGCAACCACCGATGTATCAGCACCCTCCTGCATCAGCAACGCTCTCTATGCCTCCTCCCTGTAGTGCTCTGTCAAGACTATGCGGGCGAATGGATCAATGGCCTGACGATGACCAGGATATAGATCATCCATGCCTACTCCTCTGTATGTGGCCACATCAATGTCTGCAAAGCATACAGGGCACACTGATCGTGCCAACATGTGGCGGGTCATGCAATGGAGATGTGCGATGTGGCCGCACCCTAGTCCAAACCACCCTACAGTGTCAAACTCCTCGTGGCAAAGGACGCAAGTGGCAGTAGGAAGCCTGGCTATGACTGTTGTGTCTATGGGTGTCCTAGTCGGCACATCTACAGGAGCGGGGTATAGGGCCACGGTGGGGTCGATCCTATGGCGAGATGGATCACGACTAATATGCCTCAACTGCAAAATATAGTGCTCTGCACGATGGTATGCTATGCGTGTCCGAATCCTCTGCTCCTCCAAATCTGTCTGCAACAGTCATATGCGAGACTCCATCTCTTGACGCAATAGATGTGCCTGCAATGCAAACATGTCGCGTACATGGTGAGAATTAACCAAAAAACTTCAGTTCAAAACACGCTATAAAAAAATAAACTAACATAATCAAAATAACTAACCTCGTCCCTAGACTTGGCCAACAATGCCTCCAACTCTGCAATCCGTGCGTCTCGAGCCTCCAACTCGTGCTGAGGCAGTGTAGATGTGGGAGGTGGTGTAGATGTGGGAGGCTCCATCGATGATCAAGGTGGGGGAGGTGGAATCGCAATAGATCTCGATAGGGTAGAGACCATGTGCTGCAAGGATGATGCCACTAAATGAACATCCCCCCTAATCTATCCTCCCACCGCTCGCAATGCCGGTGCAGGGATGGTGTGCAACTTTGATGCCTCGTGTCGACGCCGAACACCTGCAATCTGACGCTCCTGACGCTCCATCCTACCATGTCTCGCTCCTGATCCTGGACGGGTACTAAGGTAGTCCACCCGATGACTAAGCACAAACTCAGCGTATAGCTGCATGGCAAACGACCTGGCTATCTGACAGTTGTGAGGCAATCGACCACCATTCGCAGCGAGATATCTCGGATAAATGTGTGCTGCTATGATGGGGTGCCTACAACGTAAAATATGCAAGGGGAGCCCTGATCGTGGTCGCATCGCCTCGGTGTGACCATCCCAAAACATATCCTCCGAGGCCTGCCTGTGATGTGACTCACGCTCAAACAAGTGTCGAATGGCTCTCCAATCCAAGCCACCACTAGTGATCTCCGCCTCAGCCTGTGCCTGAAAGCTATCCACAACGTCCTCAACTATGTCCAATCGACCCAGAGCCTCAATAACTGAATCTAGACTCGCAACCAAGTGAGGGGGTGCCCTAGCATCCTGCAGTGCCCTCATCTCAGCTCTCAGCATCTCTATCTGCATACGAATAGTGGTGCTAGAACCTGTGCGCTGTGGCTGGTGCATGCACAAAAAAAACACATGGAAATTAATATTCTATTTGGGTAATGAAAATAATATTCTATTCAATATGACTTATAATCTATTTACGTAATGAAAACTATTTGTACATACTCCTTGATGAGGTAGGATGTCGTTGGGATCATCCTATGCACCTACCGGTAGATGGGCCAAATGTGTGGCTCAATATTAATCAATATTATTAAAAATTCTTAATTTTGATTAGAATTTTTTCAAACTCTAGTTGTAGCATTTTTAAACTTAGATGTCTCAAATATTTTTTCCTTATACGTTTCCCTTTTTTCACTTTTTATCCAATATGAAACTTTTCCACATGTGGTGTAAGGACCACATTGTCCACTTATGGCCCCTATACTAAGGACAGATAGTGGAGAGGTTTGGTTAATAAGACCTTCTTTGAATGCTTTACTGCCTTGGGTTTGCAATAGATATGGAGGAGATAGAAGGATACCTAATACATGAGGTAGTCAATAGAGCGAGCGAGAAAAAGCGAGCGGGCCCAATGAAGCGAGCGAGTTTTTTTACAATTCGTCCGATGAGAACAAATTTGAAACCGAACTTACTATAGCAAGATGTTGTCATAATAAGCATACCAATAATCAGACTTACAATTCACCCTATCTTTCACTTGAAGAACATAAACTAATTACCAAACTCATAACATAGATGACTATTGATATACCACTTCACCCGCAAAATGCACTAGACCAAAACTTTCCAAATGTATCCATGGTTCACCACAACAATTATCAGTCTATGAACAAAATGGTGTTTTAAACCATGTTCTAATCCCCTTGACATTCATCATCAAGAAAGTAGTTGCGCGCATGTGGTTTATCTAATTGCCACTCATCATATCGCTTGTCGGCTGTCATGAATCTTGCCATTTTTTCTGCATAGCGTGGCAACAAACTACAACAAAACATACATTTCAAAGGAAAGTAAGTCAAAGTGGAACAATGAAAATAATTTCTAATAAGAAGAACTTGCCATCCTTATGTGTTATACAAAAGACAATTCGCTACCAACAAAAAGCAAAAAAAATCAATTGCTAGATCAAGGCCTTACAAACACTATCCAAAGCATCAAAATTTGTACTTTCTTGATTCAAAGGCACCCGTAAATGTTCACTATCTACCATATTATAAAGATGCTAAATAACACTTTCAAAGTCCTCAATTTTAGCATTCAAAATATATAACAAAAAAACTCAGGGCCAGTAGCATACTACTCATCAAAGGGGTTTGTGACAGGTTCCACTCTCTCTTCTTCCCCCTCTCCATCATGCTCTGACCTGATCCGTTTTCCAGAATGATCTGCCACAAGTGGCTCAACAATGCTAGCCATAATACCGTTGTCTGAATCAAATGAAAAACAAGGCCTGCCAATGGCCTGACAAGCACGCATAAGAGGGGCTGTACCACAACCCATCTCTAGAACCAGCCCTCCAGGAACACAGAGAAGAGACATAATGCAACCTACAAAAAAACTACTCCTCTCTAGTCCACCTCATGCTAACTGAGAAGACATCGGCACGATTGTCCTTGCAGAGGGAGGTATGTAATGAGTCCAGACATCTTCACGTGGATCAATCAAAAGCTGTTGGAAAAGTGGAAAGCTCTCCTCCCAAAAAACTATTGGATTCTTCTTTGCTCTACGTATTAGAGCTAATACTGAAGATTGCATCTGGAAACCACATGGAGAAAAACATGTATAGTATATTGACTTCAACTAGCAAGCATTATAGCATGAAAGATGGCAAAGATAGCATGCATAGGACTTATCCTTCCAAACATAGCATGCATAGGACTAACGAGGAGACATTTGTCAAAGACACTTTTATCATGGAATGCAAACATAGAATGCATGGGATGGTAGCTTACCTTAACACTTTTATCATGTTCTCTACAAAATCCATATGGAAACTTGTCATGAATGATCACACGTCTGACAACCTCCAAGCCCTGGACATATGCAAACCGTTCCATCCAACCAATACATTGTCCTACAAGCAATTAATTTTATTTAAAACTAGTAGAATGGAAACAAAAAATGTGAAATGTCAATTGTGGTATTGTGCCTTACCTGCCAAAGGACATATGCATGCCAACCAACCACTATCAGACAAAGAAGCTGATGCAACTGCAAGCCCATGCCGCACATGGTCCTCGAGCAAGACATTCCAAGTAGGAGTGGATCCTCTCTCATCAAGTGGATAGCCAGATGGAAAATCGAGCAATATAAAATCTGAAGCCCACTTCACCTTCTTACCCATCCTCTTGTAGTCCTGATCTCGACTAGCCACTGTAATAAAAAACTCATGCAAAATAGCATACTTATCATTTCTTTTAGAGTCAGCAAAGTCTTTGCCCATTGCAATGTAATCTCCAACTGTACAAGCAAACAAAGGTGTGATGCCACGGGCCAAGGAAATGTCAGGTGACTGTGATCGATGGAACACGTATTGCTTCACAAGTCCCGAGATTGATTCTCCACCTATATGCAAAAGCAAATTAATTACAGGTAAAACTAGTGTTAAAGGAACAACTACATATGCAGAACACAATAACACCCTTACCTGCACTCTCTATGTGATCCATTTCATGCCGCATAGGACTAGATGGTCCCTCATCTAGAAAGAGAACAATCATAAACTTATTAATGCAATGTCAAAACAAATTGAAGACAACATCAACAAACAATCATATTGTATCTTCCTTACCTTTTTCTGTAGGATGTTCTTGTTTCTCTTTCTCTTTCTTATCTCTCCTTGAGCTTCCCTCCACTTTGTCCTTACTTGCTTCATTGGCTTTTTGTGAAGCATAAGTATTGTACAAGTCTCTTTCTCGCACCAGTACTTGTCCTTTAGGAAAATCTATCCACCAGGGACAATGTGCTAATTCCCATTGAGAGAGACGATGCATGCCAGGTGGATACATGCATGCAGCATGACCAATCTCCACCCAACTCTTGCACAAATTTGGAATGTCAGAGATCCTTTTCTCTATTGCCAAGTGGGAGAGATATCTATCAACCAAGAAACACAAAAAAATTGGATGTCCCAAACCATCAAAGGGTCAAGAAATCAAGTGGAACAACCATCAATGATTGTGTAATTACATGAATCAATAGCACAAAAATAGACAAATGAAAAATGAACCTTCGAATGAATTGACAACATACCTATAAACCACCCTATGGGCAGCCATGTCTAACTCAGATAGTCCATCTCCTTTTTTTCCACCCTTGCTCTCCATCTTTGTTTCCTTTGATCTTAGCACCACAAACATATGTTTTCTCCCCTCCAGTTTTATATCCTCCATGTATTGCTGCAATGTGTAATCCTTAGGGGTATCCAAAGGCATGCCCATTGTTGTGATCACCCTCAAATCTTCAAGCACTTTCAATGACTGTCTCTCCACCTTCTCCAAAAATATCTCTCTACTAATCCACCTAAACAGTAAAAGTTGATGCAATTTTATAATAAAAAAATAAGAGTCATGTTATTGGCAAGAAACAAACAAACACCATGAAAGATGATTTGTATTGGTAGAAGAAACACACCCTCTGTACTCAAGGTCGCCCACAGGCATGAAGTACATATCTCGCATAGGTTTAGTGGCTTCTAACAAAGAAAGGAAAATATTTTTTTTTTCTAATCTCAAATCAGACTTTGCAATGAGTTGGAGCTTCTCCAATGTCACGCAAGAGTCTGCACCATCAAAGCACAAGGCAAACAACTTTTCCAACCAAGCCTCTCCAAGACCAGGATCTATACAATTCAACACCTATCCAAAGATGACATGTCAGTCACTTAACTTCAAAATAAATGCAACAAAATATAGAAAATTCAATTCACACCTTTCCCATCCTATCAGCAATTCTCTTTTGAATTATGGTACGCTGCTTTCCTTCTGCCTCTCCCCTTTGATCTAAAGGTAGCTTTGTAGATATTTTGTCCATTGCTTTTTTAAGCTCTGTATTGTACTCAACCTACATACAAAAGTTCCAATTAGAGAAAGCAAAGGAGTGATAAAGAAGTAAGCATCAATACAAATGCAACATTCTACCTGGAAGACAAGCCTTGCCAGATAACCTCTTGTCAATGGAAACCATGGCTTCTTCCCTTTACTCTCTTGAGCCCTCCAATTCTCTATTGATTTGATCTCACTCGAAGACAATGTTTTCATAAACACCATAGAGTCACACTCACAAATGTTGTGTGCATTTATGAGTATGTCCCTTAGACTGGGTTTGATAATGGCATGTTCATTCATGCTAGAAAACAAACAGTAAAGTACACAACCCAATCAATAAATGCAAAGTAGCATAAAACACAAATGTGGAGAAGATTCAAAGAGTCCATGTACTTACGAATTCATTCGTTGTAGCCCTGCCAAGAGAGCAATCTCACTAATTTTCCTTGGGTCAATTATTGTGCATACCACTCGTACATGTCTTTTCTTGTTTGTAGGAAAGATTTCCTTGATAACACTCATCCATGCAGTGGTCCTATGATTGCCCTCCCAAACAAATAACATCTTTTGCGACATAAAATGAAAGTCAGTGTTAGACATCACATCTTTCTCAAACTCCTCATCACATCTGTTGCTCTCCAGGTGGGAGACCAACTCTTCCTCATATCATCTGTCACAACTGTCTCCCCTCCATCACTCTTGCAGACAGATACAATGAAAGACCCTTTCTCTGGGAGATAGCCCTCCACTTGAAATGTACTTTTGAGTGAAGATACATCATCACGAAGTCCTCTCACTCTTGCATAAGGTATCAACCTACACAAGGGAATGCGAGGACACTGGTTTGAATCAAGCATCCTACATTTGCCAATCACATCACCTCCTCCTTCCACCTGAACTTCACTATCATCCAACTCATCCTCCTCCACTCTTGGACCTTCATCTCTTTGAGTTGATGATACTTCAACCTCTAGACCCACCACACTTTCTTGCTCTTCGGTTCCACCTACTGATGATTCAACATTGTGATCTACTTTTGTTCCTCTTGTCACCTTTGTAGAATGTGCCACTTGAACTTTTCTGCCTTTTTTTCCTGTCATCCTGAAAAGACAAAAAACAAGGCATTTTTCCAATCATAGTTCTCAAAACCTTTTCAATAAAAACCAAAACTAAAAACAAGAAACAACATGTAACAATAGATAGAGTATAACCTACGGCAGGTTCAAAGGTCTTCTCAAATCTTTCCATATGCTCAAAAAAACATGAGAGCTTTTTCACATATATATATGATAAAGGTTTTGTTTATGAAAACATATGCAATACATATCACGAGGGCAAAGCCCCAAACAGATTATGAAGTGTGTACACCTCATAAGGAAAAAGCTTCAAACAAATATCTCAAACTGCTGACATATATGAATGCAAAGGTGTGTAAACTCGCACTTATGAATAAATATCATTTTACATATCTAGACAAAAATACATGTATCTACCAATGCAATTGATTTCCAGTTTAGGGAACATTCACCCACTTGTGTCCTACAAGAAAAAGTTTCATCTCCAATGCACATAGTATATGAACTTGCAGTGGTATCTATACACTTGGATATATGGAATTGCAGTGGCAAATATGCACTTCTATGCCTACCCCTTACCCTCATGAAAAGACACCTTGAGAAGTGAAAAAGAACAGCGCGTTAACGCGCTATTCTTTTTGGCATCTCAAGCTGTCTTTCATGAAGGCTTTTCAGCAAGGCTTTTCTACTCGATCCTCCATGTATCAATACTCACAAGAGGTTGCTTCGACCATTTCATCTTTTGTCTCCAAGTATGCTTTGGTATACAGGTCTTATGGTCTTTGGAATGCTATTGGACTCTTGGAGGGATAGGTCACATGGTCTTTTGATCGCTATGCAAGGAGGGGACTATTGGACTGCCCGAGGGACCAAAATAGGCAACGCGTTAACGCGCTGTCTCTTTTGGTCTCTCATTCTAGAGCATAAATAGGACTGTCTTCGAAATGCTACCTAGATGCCGATGGTCTACAAGGTTTTCTAAAAATTTTCCTCTTATCTCTACACTTGAATATTGGACTTGCACTCGCTCATTTGTTTTGTAAACTTCTTTCATCCGTTCAAGAGTTGAATATCACTTGAATGCCTCACATGGGAGAGGGTCTTGGACTGCCTGGGGCAACAAAAGAGGCAGCGTGTTAACGCGCTGCCTCTTTTACTGCCCTCCACAATCCAAGTTCCCCTCCCTTACATGACTCTGGGTAACTCTAGCAACCACATACATGCCTCGTATATATGGTTTGTAGAATATGGGCACAAATTTTTGACGGCAAGTCCTATGAAATGAAATGATACCTCGGGCTGCTACACAACCAAGTCAACAAAAAACCTGTGAACACCATGGAGTCCTAAGCAACAACCACCGAGCAACGCAAGCAAAATGGAGTAACGAAACAAAATGGAGCAAGCAAAAGTCGTGAAGAGCCCGAGGAGATAAAATCCGACGCCAAAATATAGACTAACTAGACTATACAGAAAGGCGTACATCCCATAGCCTGGGGCAGCAAAAGAGGCAGCGCGTTAACGCGCTGCCTCTTTTGCTGCCCCAGGCTATGGTGTGTATGCCTTCCCACACTTCCCACAGTTCAAATGCTGTGGTGGCAGTTGGACTGCCTGGGGCAGCAAAAAGGGCAGCGCGTTAACGCGCTGCCCTTTTTGCTGCCCCAGGCAGTCCAACTGCCACTACATCCAAGAGAGGGCAGGAATGGAATCTCTAGCACGATAAGGATCAAGCGAGCGAGAGAGAGTGTTTTGCACAGCTAATAATTGTGGGGGCAGAGCGAGGGGAAGAGGTGGAATGGACGCTGCGAGATCTACGTCTGTGGCAAAGTTGTCCCCTGCCTATCAATGAAACAGAGAAGCCATCCAGCAATGAGAAATTGATTAAACGGCCGATCTTCGAAAGATCATCATAGAGCGAAACGCTGGCCATGAAAAAAGGTGAGACAAAGGCAGGAACAAAGGAGTGCTCAACGCTGATCTCCTAATTGTGGGCGGAAATTTGAGAAACAGACACAATCGATTTGCATTTGAGGGGATGTCGCAACTGACCTGGATGCTGGGCAGGAATTGGGGATAAGCGGGAAGAAGCGAGGAAAGTTGCGACAATATGTTGTTGGGACGAGGCGACTGTTGGAGCTTTACCAGTGTCTTCTGTGAAGTTATGAAGAAAACAGAAACTCTTTCGCTTTGCCCCGCGCTGACGAAGAAAACTCACTCACTCTCTCTCTCTCTCGCTCTCTTCGGTGGGCTTTGCTGTATGCTCTCGCCGACGATGGTTGTATGCTCTCGACGATGGTTGCAAGGTCGTAGTAGCTCTTACCACGGCTGAATTGCGAGGGAGGTGGTAGGCGCGAAAGTGCGATTGTGTAGCTCCCATGAGAGAAGTGAGGGGGTTACTTTAAAGCTACCAAAAGAGAGAGAGAGTGCCGAAAGCAAGAGGAGGGGTGGTAGGATCGATGGGAAGGGGGCGGAAGAGTCAAAGAGAGAGAGGGAAAGGCCTGACGTTTATTCCAGGAGAAATGTCTGTCACTCCTTCTGGCTCGTTAACTAAATGATTGTTCGCCACCCTGACGTTTATTGCCTTTGCTTCCTCCGCGGCCAATCTAATCTCCGGGTACAACGTTGCAGAGAATCATAAGGGATCCGAGACCAACAATTTTCACAAGGATCGAATGCAAACAAGCCATCCGAAGAAGGCGAAGGCGAGTCGTGGTGCACGATGAGCCAAAGGCGTTGGGAGATGGGGAGAGTCTTGAAGACGTGCAGGAAGGAAGGATCCGAGAGTAGTTTCGCCCTGCAGGCCTTGTTCAGGGTGCGAGCGCGGACAAGAGAACGAAGGGGCAATCGACAGAGCACAAGATCGAGCAAGTCCTCAGGAAATCGACGCCATAACGGCTCACAGAGCAACCACTGAGCAGCACTTGTTTTCGTTGGCCGTGAGGGAGGGCTGCTGCTGCACTTATTACAGTCGGGGATGGCGACATCCAAGAACAGCAGGCTCTCAAGGTCTTGGCTCCATGATGCGATGTCAAAACTTCGCAATGCTTAGCTCCACGATGCGATGCTATCGTAACTTCGCAATGCTTATAAGTAACACAAGTAAACGAATATTTAAGTAACACAAGTAAACGAATATTTAAGCAAAGCCATGGGTTCTCCGAGTTGCGATGCCGTTGTCTCTCGCGCTTGAATGCCACCGCTCACGCTTGAATGCAATTATTAGATTCTTCTACCTCTAGAGTGAGACTTAGATCAAGCGAGCGAGAGAGAGAGACTTAGATCAAGAGAGCGAGAAGTGAGGATCTAGCAAAGAACAAGAAGTGAGGTCAGTTAACGTCAGACAAGGAATGGCTCTCCTCGAAAAGCAATTGAGTGGAGTGGCCTTATGGGTTTATGTTTCCATTATCAACCGATTAGCTACCAACTAGACTCTAGAATGTGGATGCTAGAGCGTGCTTCTTGAGATCTTCCTCTTCTTTTATCAGCATTTACTCCTCTCGAATTCCAATGGACCTGTCACCCCGCCCAATGCTCAATCGATGGCAGGCCTAGCCTTTAGAGAAACGATTTTATCAGATTTTGCAGGCCTGGTCATTATTAGACGGTCGGAGAAGACGTGGGTATGGGTATGTGAGGAGAACACCTTGTAATGACTCATGATGGAAATAGTAATATTGCTCGTTCATGCAAATGTGAAGTAAACTAACACGTTTTGATAGTTTTCATTTTAGATATGGATTTGAAGATACTACTCATTCTAACTATTACTATTAAAATATAGTAATTATAAATCTTTAATTTTTTTCTTGATATTTTAGTCTTTCAATTATATAAATTTCAAAGTTACTTGTCTTTTTATTCATTTATATTAAATGTACACCCTTACTGAATGAAATGCATGGAGGCGTGGTTCAAGTTACTATATGCATGAAGGCATCTTGTTCAAAGATTACCATTATTCTAAACAAATAAGCACATCTTGTTCAATAAAGACTTGCAGTTAAACGACCACCTTGGATGCTAATAGTGACATCCATTTGCATTTGACACTTACAGAGACGAACTTGCTTCTTCTCTTCTCTCCCATAATCCCTCTCAGTGGCTCTTTCAACACTTCTCTTTGCTCCATTCTCTTCGGTCTCCAACACATCTATGCCATTTCTTCTTTTGCCTCTCTGCTTTCGGACCCTTTGTGTAGATAGATTTTTTCTTGTTCTTTGGTTGGTGTCGTCTGGTGCTACATCTTGGCTCTAGCATTTGAATCATGCCTTTCTCAGTTTTCATTCGCTTTGGAGAACACGAATCATTGACCATTCGTTTTGACACTCCTTTCCTGGAGGTTTCATTGGTGGAGCTTAAGGAACACTTTCACATTGAGAACGAGGACATTGAGCTGCATCAAGAAATCGGAATAGATGAGCTTGCCATTGTACTTCCAGTGGTAAACTTAGAGGATGGTCAGAAAGGGTTCAAGATTAGTGGTAGCCAACAATCAACCTTAAGAGTTCACATGCCCTATAAAAGAGGTTCTCATGGTGACTTTATGAATCATGAACTAAATAGTGTGGTTTCACTGATAGAGAGGATGCCTTTGAATAGTTCTCTTCATGTTGCGCTCAAATCTGCAGTTCGAGTGGAGAAGGTTGCTGAGCTTCCTCTAACTTATGATGGATATATTGTCTTTGAACTTCCACCTATGCCTAAGGGTTCACCAATGTCTGGAATGGAACAGAATGCTGATGGTCATGTTTGGACAAAATATTCCACATGTTCGCAAGACTGCTTCAATGGTGTTGTGAGAATGAGTAGATGTTCAGGTTATTTGAGATGTTGTAATTTGGATTGTCCTTTCCTTGAACGAATGGGAGTTTTAAATGATACACAATGGAAAGGAAAGCTTAGGAGACCTCCTCTACCTGGTCCCATTGATCCAGCCTTGGGGTCACTTGTGTGCAAGCATTGTGATGCAATACCAGAGTGTGTTTACCTATGCAGTGCTATTATATATTATTGCTTTCCCCATGAACGAGTGAAGACAACGAGATGCGCAGTGCATGTGGGTTTCCATGACCATCCAGTTGAAAAAGGTAGAAGTTGAGCAAAGGAAATGCAAGTAGATGATCTCATTTCAATGCGTGCAAGGTTGAATGGAAATTCCTCTTGCAAAAATATCGAGGTGTCTGTGGCACAAGACCTTGTGATGGAGATGATGCTAGCAAAGGATGGGGTTGTTGTGGAGCCGCTAGATGATCAAAAGTTCGAAGAAGTGCTTGAAACCATTACACCAATGACCCAGAGAAGGAGGCTTCAGAGAGTGGTGCAGAGCGCAAGAAGTGAGGCTAGAGGAGGGGATGGTGGAATGGATTCAATACTTGATTTAAAGAGGAGATGCAAATATCCATACCTACAAAGTATCCTATTTCCTGAACAATTGCAAGATGAACAACAACCACATATCTTCAAAATGTCGACCATTGGTCCAGGATCAGGAGTTGATCTAGTGAATCGCATGTGGCCTGGTGGTAGCTTGGGATCACAATGGGTTCATTTTGACCATGTGCATCGAGTGAGGGGATGGTCAACAATGGGTGCTCATGTGTATGACCCATTCATAAGGGAACTATTAACTATAGCAATATGTGAATTCAAGGTGGAGGATAACCATGCTCAAGTTCGATTTTGGGAGCTATTGAACAATACAATGGAGAAGAATGGTTTTAAAAAACCTGAATTCCGTGGATTCATGGCAGATGGAGCAGGAGCAAATTGGCTGGCTGTCCGCACTGTTTACAATGGGGGACCGGAAAATGTGATGGATGGTAGAGAAAGAACTTGTGTTTTCCATTGGGAGATGAGCATGGTTGAGCACACCAGACGATGCATTAAGCCACAATTTCAGGAGGAGCATAAACTTCTATGTCGGAAGTGGAGAGAGGCAACAACTTCAACTTCTGCAGACCAATGCAAACAAACATTGAATTTGTATTGGTCCCCAATTCATGTGAAGGAGGGTGAGCTACCAACATTGCATACGTGGCTTGCTTGGTGGGATATTAGAGTCAACCAGTGGGGGGGAATGTTCTTGCAGCAAGAAGAGCACTCTGGATTTGTTCCTACAGTGAACCTTTCAGAGACAAAACATTCTAGCATGAGAGCAGCACATGGATATGCAAAACACATAACATTGTATGATGCTTGTGCAGCAGATCTTGCAATGAGTGTCCTTCAGAGTGCCCACTACAATGCCTTTATGAATGGAAGACACTTGGGTACAGGACCAAATTTGGATGCTCTCCGGCGAAGAATACTTGATGGTAGTGGGTCTGGTAAAGGGGACAGAAATAGGCTTGTGGATTTATCACACATAGTGATTGAAGAGGGTGGGATACAATCTCCTGAGATGAATAGGCCAATAACAGAATCGGTGAGCATAAGAAGAAAGAGGGGTTCAAAATGTTCAACATCGGTCCATGCAAATGATAGTCATCGACCAGAATACATGACAGTGACAACAAGGAGAGTGATAGGAAAAAGAAGACAAATTGATTTTAAAAGTCCATCACAGGACGTGGTTTGTAGAGAGATAGATATTCATGAAGCCAATTGGGCGATCAGGAGAACTGAACCACATAGCGTTGTCACATGCTTTGGCTACTTGGCAGAGAGTCGGAGACGATGTGGGGCACTAATCAATGCACTTGGTAGAAGTGCAAGTTATGGTGTGCCAGCCCCTTGTTTTAAGGGAAGAAGGCAACATTCTCATGGAGTGACAGAGCAGTTTGTATGGTTTTGTAATACTTCTGTCACCCATACATGGAATGTGGATAAATCCATTCAAGGTGTTCCTGGGGTCTCTCCAGGTGTATGGAAGGTTGCAAGTGGGACATCAATGACTCTAGATGAGAGGGGTGCCCTTGTAAGGGCAGGGTTTGTATTTAATAGTGATGATTCTATTGGTGTGATGGGACCTCCTTATGCACAGCAGATCCATACACCTAGCCATGTGCGCCCTTCTCATCGTGATGGAAAGCTTGTTTCATGGAGAAGTAAGTTGAATAAAGATTTCAACGAAAGGATACACAAGGCAGTTACAGAAAATGGGGAGGTGGTGAGAGAGAACATCATTATTCCACATGAGGTGCATGTATTCCATGTTCGTACAATAGGATCAATGTCTAAGGGGCTAACATATAGTGTCTTGATTTCAGAGTTTCCACGTTGCACATGCCTTGATTTCACAGAAAGGGAAGCAAGAAAAAGTCCCTACATGCCTTGCAAGCACATATACTTCGTGTTTATTGTTGTCTTGGGCTTAACTGAAATGGTGCATCAGTTTATGCATCACGCTGCATTGACAAAAGTTGAATTGTTTCAAGCTCTGGGTGGTAGAAGAAACCCATCAAGTATGTAGTGTATGGCTTGGATGCCCTTTTTTTGCAATTCCTTCAGAATCGGATAATATATGTAGGTGTGCTTCCTTGCATGATGCTGCACTAAGTTGTATTTTTTGAAGGTGGAAGAAACCCATGAAGCATTTAGTAGGCAGCCTAGATGTCCCTTTTTTATATTTCCTTTGGAAGCGGATGATATACATAGGTGTGCTTCCATGTTTTGGCAATGCACAAAAAAACATTTTGTACAATCATTCCAAGGGTTGGAAGATATTTTGAAGCATCAAATTTTTCTATCAATTTTTTTTTGTATGACATATGCTTTTTGTGCTATGGAGTTAATAACTTTTAGAAAAAAGGTGACTTTTGACAACATGAAGAGCAGTTAATGTAATATGTTACTATTCTCATTATTGAAAGCATTCAATGTTTTATTTTATCATTACTTTTTCACAGCAAAGGAAACATGATTTGAACATGTACTTCTGGAAACATGCTAGCCAAGATGCAGGCGAGTGGTTAAGCTTTCTTGGAGCATAAATTGTGGTAATTGGCTGTCGTGGATGAATATGATGTGGTTGTTATTAAACAGATAACACCTTGCATTGTTGTTTGTCCACGCTCGCTTATTTGGCCTCGCTCGCTTTTCTTCGCTCGCTTTCTGGTAATCCTCCTAATACATTACTTTGAACGATACACAAGCAAGGCGCATCTAGTATTTCTCGGACTACACAATAAAAAAGAGAGCGGGTTCACACTGCAGACCTTTTAAAGCGAGAACTTTGAGAAAATAACTAAGCCTTTTCAATATTATCTATTTTGGTTGGGCAATCCACCTCAACTAGTTAGTGGCCATTCCTATAGATCATCACTTGGTTCCCATGCTTGGGGAGAGAGGAGACCTTTGGACAATCATAAATTACGTATGTGTTTTCGATGTGCTGGTGCATTTACAAGATCCAATTAGCCATATGCTTATGCATCTAACCACTCTAGTGTTGGGGTCTTTGCCCATGTGGTGTTTTATACAGCCTACTTACTCTACCTAAATTATGAAACAACTCTTAACCAACTATATAATCTATAATATTCCACATAAACGATGATTTTTTAAAAGATGGTTTTGAAGACTAAAATTTAAACATTTTTTTATTTAAATAAAAATAGCACCAATTTCAAAAATAGCATAGAACCTACTTTAATCTCTCTTTTTCTTGTTCTTGTTTTCTTGTTTTCTTGTTTTTAATACATGATTTTCTTATTTTAACAAAATTCTTATTTTCTTGTTCTTGATACATGATTTCTAAAAACAAAATTTAAACGTTATATTAAATTCAAAACTTCAGTAATTTGTAAACTTCACTTATAAAATTTTTTTAATAGATTATTTTAAAAAACAAATTATATACTTTTTGACAGTTAAATACAAACTTCACTAACTTAAACTCTTATTTTCTTTTTTTTAAAAGATCATTTTAAAAAATAAAATTTAAACGTTTTTTTATTTAAATATAAATAACACTAATTAAAAAAATATCTTTAATCTCTTTTTTTTAAAAGATGATTTCAAAAAACAAAATATATACATTTTCAGGCTTTAAATAAAAAATTACGTAATTCCAAAAATAATTTAAAAAACTTTAAAATGCATTTCAAATTTAGAAATATTTTATAATTATTCCTATAAACTAAAATTTAAACGTTTCTTTATTTAAATAAAAATAGCACTAATTTAAAAAATAACTTTAATCTCTTTTTTTTAAAAGATGATTTTAAAAACAAAATATTTACATTTTCACATTTTAAATAAATAATTACGTAATTCCAAAAATAATTTAAAAAAAATTTAAAATGCATTTTAATTTTAAAAATATTTTATAATTATTCCTATAAACTAAGATTTAAACGTTTTTTATTTCAATAAAAATAGCTCTAATTTAAAAAAATAACTTTAATCTCTTTTTTTCCCAAGACGATTTTTAAAAACCTAATTTTTACATTTTCACATTTTAAATAAAAATTTAAAATGCATTTGAAATTTGAAATATTTTATAATTATTCCTATGAACTAAAACTTAAACGTTTTTTTAAAAAATAACTTTAATCTCTTTTTTTTCAAAGATGATTTTAAAAAACAGAATTTTTACATTTTCACATTTTGAATTAAAAATGTCGTAATTCAAAAATTTTAAAAAAACTTTTAAATGCATTTCAAATTTAAAAATATTTTATAATTATTCCTGTGAACTAAAATTTAAACGTTTTTTTATTTAATTAAAAATAGCTCTAATTAAAAAAATAACTTTAATCTCTTTTTTTTCAAAGATGATTTTAAAAAACAAAATTTTTACATTTTCACATTTTGAATAAAAAATGCCTCATTAAACGTTTTTTAAATTTAAAATTTTCACATTTTAAATTATAAATGTCGTAATTCAAAAATTTTAAAAAAATTTACAAATGCATTTCAAATTTATAAATATTTTATAATTATTCCTATGAACGTTTTTTTATTTAATAAAAATAGCTTTATTAAAAAAAAATTTTCATTTTCACATTTTAAATAAAAAATGTCGTAATTCATAAATTTCAAAAAAACATTAAAATGCATTTGAAATTTAGAAATTTTTTATAATTTTTCTTATAAACTAAAATTTAATTAAATTTTACCAAAAAGAAAATGCTACATTAAAAAAAAACCCTACCTGGACTCTCCCGCTCCATCCATCTCCGTCGATGTCCATCGGTCGCTCTCCGTCGCTCGCGCAATTCCGTCGACGTCCCACAAATCCGAAATCGGTGGATGAGGAGGAGCTCGATCGAGGTATGCGGAATGAGGGGGGTCGCTCTCCTTTTATAAGAAAATTTAGGGTTTCTCTACCTCGATCGAGGTATTCCGCATGCATGCCACATGCCACGATACCTTGATCGAGGTATTGTGACATGCCCATACATCTCGGTACATCCACGTCGATGGAGGTATTGACATGCCACGATACCTCGATCAAGGTATTGTGACATGCCCATACATCTCGGTACATCTACCTCGATCGAGGTATTTACATGCCACAATACCTCGATCAAGGTATGTCGGCAGCAGCCGGATGCCAAGTCATCGGTCCAGCATACCTCGATCGAGGTATGTCATCTGCCCTGTCAGATGGCACATACCTCGATCGAGGTATGCTAGACATGCCACCTTACCTCGATCGAGGTTGAGCTGGATTGCCAGGATACCTCGAATGAGGTAGATGTGGCATGTATAGGTGGCTTGCCAGCAAACCTCGATCGAGGTAGAGGCTCGGTCCGGTGAAAAAAGCCCAACACCTCGATTGAGGTATCGGCTTGGCCCGGTTGTCCTCGTGTGTGATTTTCATTGGAGCTAATACCTCGATCGAGGTATTGGAGACCGAAGCAAAACCTTTGTATTTTCACTCGAGCGGGTGTCACACTCACCCGAAAGTGGTCCGGAAGTGGACACCCTTAGCTTGCTACCACCCGTGAGGCAGATGGCATCAGCTTTACCGTCAGCTAAACAGAAGGCTTGGGTGCATAAATGGGTGAAGGTAGAAGATGATGGATGTGAAATTACTCCCTCTATGAGAAGTGACATTCCGGAAAATGTGTATGCATATGCACAAAAAGTCATCAATAAGCACACTCTCAGAAAAGAAAAAACTTTGAACAAGGGCTTTTTTTTCATACATGAAATCATTTCAGAGTCTGGAAAGAGAGTGTTGAGTGCAAGGGAGTTTCATTGAATGATTTTTTGTCCGACGACACTGCTTGGGAGAGACCTCAGCTTTTCTTTGTCTATAAAATATCACCGGATGACATTCATCAACTCCTTGACAGAATATTACATACCACCATTGGTAGAGTGGGACAATGTAATATAGTCATATTTGCTGATAAAGATGACAAGGAACAAATGTCTACTACCCTAGAAAAACAATATGGCAATGAGCTTAAGATTTACAATGGTATATACTCAAGAAAAAGGGACAAGAGAGAATGCGGTCTCAAGATACAGAGTCTAGAAACCTTTTTCTTGTGCATGAAGAGCCCTTACAATGATCACTCCTTACAAAACAATATAAGAGGGAATGCAAAGAGATTGCAACTACTGCTGGAAGAGCATGAAGCTCCAAGTCCCCTCCATCACAACGCAAATCACTATGAAAGGCCAGCAAAAAGTGCTGATCTTTTAATTAGTATGATGGAATTTTTGCTACCGTCTGGATGGGAAGTCACATTGTGTCGAATGGGACATCTGTTTGAAGCTCTTATCAGAAAAGGACACAATGTAAATATTATTGAGAGCCCTGCTTGCTTGGAATACCTTGATACCGTGGCTTCTCTCACAATAAAGTTTGATAAGAAAGGTCCGATCTCACATGAAGAGGATGCTGACATAGAGATGATCATGTATGATGAGAGCAAGAAAGATGATGAAAATAATCAAAGCTCTGGATATAATAGTGAGGACACCAGCAATAGCAAGGAAGCAGAAGAAGATGGATATGACACTAACCTTGCCTCTGAAGGTTACATAAAAAGACCACGAAGATATGTAGAGGTATGAAAACTTATGTTTAATTTTCTTTATTCATTTAAAGGTCTTTTTAAATTTATAATTAATTTAAAATTTTGAATCTCATAATTATTTTATCCTTTTATAGGAGAAGGGAGAGGAGGAGGATGAGGAGGACATAGCTGGAGCAGAGAATATAGAAAGCTCATCTCAAGAAAGGAAAGCTGCTCTGGCTATCCATCGGATGACTCTAGAAAATAATCATACATTGCAGCAAATGGAGAAGTCATTTCAAGTTAGGTTTCAAGTTCGAGAACAACCTCTTACTTTTCTATTCGATGAAGAGGACATTTCAATCCTCATAAACTTCAAGAAAGAGATTAATGACAAGGTCATAATAGCCATCCTCAGGTTTGACACAAACTTTTTACTGACTTTATGCTTTTGTATTTCCATTGGATCAAATGAACTAATATTCTTTTCTTTTTATTGCAGTATGGTTTTACAACAGCTTCCCCTATATATACAAAGATGTGCATATATGGTCGATCCTCTTGTTTCTAGTGTACTTAGCAATAAGAAGAAGACCGTAGATGATGTTTTTAAGTGGTTGCAACCTATTGATTTGACTGCGGCGCGAGTTATCTTTACTGCATATCACGAGGAGTGAGTATCAATCCCTACCTAGCTTATCTCTTACATTGTGGAGGATTATATCAAATAATAATTATTCTTAATTGATAATGCAGCTTGCATTGGAGCTTGGTAATTGTGGACATCTTAGCCAAGCAATGCTTCTTTGTCAATTCAATAGCATCTATCCATGGCAGTGTGTCAGAGTAAGTATAACCTACTTGTGTCATAATTATGTCAATGAGATGCATCCTATGCAATGCGCACATTCATTTATGTTTTCTATTTTGATGTGTAGATCTGCTCGAAAGTTGGTACGTGCTATAGATGCAGGGTGACTTGGAAGATCAAATAGAGTATGTAACATGCCCTGCAGCGAAGCAGAATGATGACCACAGTTGTGGGTGGAGAGTCGGATATAACTGCTTTTTGCTCCTTGCTCAAATTTTTTATTTGAGAGGCGGTGAAACCTCATTGTCGACATATACAGACTTGCATCTATATGCATTTATGTCATCTATCATTAAGGCATTTATTGATAACGTGGTGGAGCATCCAGAGGAAACATTGGTTGCTATGCCCATAAGTTGTCCTAATGTAACCGCTGTATTGGACGAAATGGGGAGCTCTTCTGAGGTTAGGGTCATCATTAGCAAGCAACCTCGTGTTTTGACTTTTGGTAGCAAGGAAGTTACAATCCTCTCTGACCCTTTGAAAGAGGCTAATGACAAAGTCATGATGGCCATCCTCAGGTTTGATATGAACATCTCTTGGCTTGATACTTCAATCATTTGATTCAATCTGCTTCTAACATTTGTTTATTTATTGCTGCAGGTACGGTTATATCTCACTTTCCTAGATCAGTACAGAATCGCGTCTGTATGCTCGATTCTCTTCTTTCAGCTGTACTTAGTGATACCAAGAAGACAATAGATGATGTTTGTTCAATTCTACAACCTTTAGACTTGGATGGCATACTACTTGTCTTTATGCCATACTATGAGAAGTAAGTATGGTCTCAATCTTTCTTTTACTCTCTTATTTATAATATTGTGTCAATTAATACTTAATATTGTGATAAATCTTATCGCTCTTTATTGGTGATGTAGTTCACATTGGAGCCTGATAGTATGGGATCTTGATGACAACCATTGTTGGTTTGTCAACTCATTTACAGGCTTTCACGGGGTGTTCAGGTAAGTGTTCTTTTATCATATCATTATGAACATGCATCTTACTATTTACTACACAAATTCACTTTGTCATATGTCATGATGGACAGGTCTACAAACAAGTTAGTTTCTGTGATTATGAAAATCAGGGAGCATCAAGACCAACCAAATTTCCAGACACGCCTCGCAGTGGAGCAGAAAGACATGTTTAGTAGTGGGTGGAGAATTGCCTACAACTTCATGTTGTATCTCAATGAAATTTTTGAACATGTCTCAATAGAAGCATATACCAAGCTCGAGCTATAAGATTTTGTGGCTAAGACTGTTCACTATCTAACTGCTATCATTGGGAAACAACATGATGGACTCAATGAAGAACCTGAGGGAGCCAAAGAAAAAGAAGAGACAATTCAGTCTCCTTCTGTATCACAGTCTCAAGTAGAAGCATTACAGTCTACACTTGAATTAGAGACTCAATGCATTCTTCCTACACAAGAAGTGGAGACTCAATGTGCATCTACAACATCACATCTTGTAAAGGAGGAAGAGATTAAGTCTATCCCAATTGCACCAGAAGTAGAATCTCAATGTACACCATCCACACAAGTAGAGACTCAATGTCCTCTTAGAGAATCACAGCCTCAAGAGGACTCATTAGACTCTATTCAGTTGTAAAACATGTAGAAAGAAACATGAGTCCTTGAAGATTTTTATCTTGTTTGTATTGATTAATGATAGTGTTTTTAAAACTTATGTTAAATGTTGCAATACATTAGGATATTTTATGATATTTATTCATTACAATACATTAGGTTTTACTTTTTTGAAAGTCTAATTTATTATGTACAATAAATATCTTATGATGAGAATCTAATAATTATATCATTCTTATGTTTCATCACTTTATTTTATAGATTTCAATGTACTCAAAATCTATCATTTATTATGTACAGCAAGTCTAACTTATATTATATTAAAAGAATATCTCATGATGAGATTCTAATAATTACTAACTTATATTATATTAAAAGAATATCTCATGATGAGATTCTATTAATTATATCATTCTTGTGTTCCATCATTTTATTTTATAGATTTCAATGTACTATCACTATCTTACATGTCTCAAATGTCTCCCATTACGGTCTTGCATCCCATCATTTTATTTTATAATGTCTCGCATTACGGTCTTGCATCTAGTCATCTCGCATTACGGTCTTGCATCTGTAGTTCTATAAATTCCCTTGTAGTCGTTCATCTTCTATATCTCACCCGCAGCAGACACTTCTTCCACTTTGCTCTTCTTACCTTACTCCTCTCCTCAAGCTTGCTCCTTCCTCTCCTCAAGCTTGCTCCTTCCATCTTGCCCGCAGCCTTGCCTCCTCTTCTCAAGCATACTCCTTTCATCTTGCCTTACCTCCTCTAGTTACCTTCCTCACTCTCGTTACCTTCCTCACCTCGTTCGTCTTCTATATCTTTCCTCACTCTCGTTACCTTCCTCACCTCGTTCGTCTTCTATATCTCACCCGCAGCAAAAACTTCTTCCACTTTACTCTTCTTACCTTACTCCTCTCCACACTTCTTCCACTTTACTCTTCTTACCTTACTCCTCTCCTCAAGCTTGCTCCTTCCATCTTGCCCGCAGCCTTACCTCCTCTTCTCAAGCATACTCCTTTCATCTTGCAGCCATTATGGATCTTTTTAAGGTAATCGATTCTGTCGAGCAAGCCATTAGCAGCCTCAAAGAATGGATTGCCGAGAACCAAGGAAAGAGAGAGGAGAGAAAGCAAAATCCAGCTCCATCAACCCAGTACGAGAAGGATGACTTTGCTTGTCAGAAGGGCTTAGAGAAGGAAGAGGAAAGAAAAATAAGTATGGCTACTACTGAAATAGATAAATTGCAGTCATATAGGAGAGAGTTGATAGACTTTCAAAGTGAGATATCTTCACGTGTGGCTCGTTATGGAAGATTTTCCCCCGAGGAAGCGCAAGCCATTTGGAATAAACAAAGTGTTATGCAGGAGAAAGTTCATCAATCCTTACTTCTCTTCTATAATTTTAACTACATCGATGAGGATGAGATGAGCTCAACTCTTGAATGGGTTGAATTTAGGCTAAAGACTTGAAAATAGAAAATTCATCAAATTGAATGGCTGTAGTCTTGAAAATAAATTTGCCTTCCAGTGAGAGTCTTATTGTAACTTTTGGTGTAATTTGCCTTCCAATGAGAGTCTTATTGTAACTTTTGGTGTTTTTCAACACCTAAATTATAAATATTGTGAGAGTTTGCTACTTCCACTTGTAACTTTTGAAAGTGTTTCCTAAACACTATTATAAATATAAAGAGAGTTTACAATTAATAAACCACTCCTTTTTGTGTAACTTATCTCAGGCTTAACTTTTGAAGGTGTTTATTAACACCATTAAATATTAAGAGAGTTTACAACAACCGAATCTTATTTTTTCATGTAACTTATCTAGGCTGCGTTAAATTTTATATTTTTAGTTTCATGTCCTTAAAAAATATATAAAAAAATGCTTGTTTTTATGTTTTTATATGTGCTTTGAAGATTGGGTTTTTCTTAAATTTTATATGAAAACTAGTCCAAAGTATATGTAAAAATGAATTTGTACATTGACAAGTCCAAAATTAATGAAATAAGTGTTCATTATCCTACTGCAGCCAATAAAATTAGTGGAATGTCAATCTATAGGTTTAGTTTGTCTAGACTACCACTAGTGGAGAATGGCAGTGATGCCAATCTCATGCTGGCAACTACATAATGACACTGAGATCATCAAACTCACATGTGGATTGGAATCGGACACCATTCTCCTATGATCAATGGAATACCCCTCCTAGAATAGTAGGGTAAACATTTGTACAAGTGGAGAATGGCAGTGGTGCCAATCTCTTATTAGGCCCTAAGAAATGGCATTGAGAAGCCTAAACTCTATGTGTAGAGATCATATGGATTTGTGTCAATCTCTGTGGAGAATGGCAGTGGTGCCAATCTCATACCATGACCTGAAAACATGCACAAGGAATCCTAAACTCAAATGCATTGGCACTTTTGCCATTATACTACTGCAGCTAATAAAATTAGCGGAATGTCTAGACTACCACTAGTGGAGAATGGCAGTGATGCCAATCTCATGCTGGCAACTACATAATCACACTAAGATCATCAAACTCATATAAGGATGGGAATTGGACACCACTCTCCTAGACCCCTCCAAGAATAGTGGGGTAAACATTTGTACAAGTGGAGAATGGCAGTGGTGCCAATCTCTTATTAGGCCCTAGAGAATGGCATTGAGAAGCCTAAATTCACATGTGCATTCTTCTATATAGTGATCACTGTCTCCGCTGTGTAGAGATCATATGGAATTGTGTCAATCTATGTGGAGAATGCCACCAGTGGAGGATGGCAGTGGTGCCAATCTCATACCATGACCTGAAAACATGCACAAGGAATCCTAAACTCACATGTGCATTGGCACTTTTGCCATTATCCTACTGCAGCCAATAAAATTAGTGGAATGTCAATCTACTTGAGGGTCGAAATCCCACAATAACATATATCAGGTGTCTGCTAGGATTGGAAGATGAAGATGTACGTGCACTTCAAGCAGAGATTGAGTCTAAAGAAATAGTCTTGGTCAAGTCAAGCAAAGACAAGGACTCCATTGAAATGTCTCAACGGGCAATGGAGATTACACATGATAGAGCCCTGAAAGAAGCACTCATCAAGGAGTTCAACTCACATCACCCTTCGCCCCAACATCAAACATGGGATGCCCTTGCAACTTACTTCAAAGTTGATTCAATTGTTTATCAAAGCTTCAAGGGTTCATGTGAGTCATGGGTCAAAGAGAAGCTGCAAGTTGGCAAGTCCACACCTGATTTCCCAGAAGCCGCATCAATCTATGTTGATTGGGTGATTAGTTCAATAGAGGGTAACAAGTCTACATCGCAGTCTTGTTTTCCCTGGACAATTATTCAAGTGAACATGGAGATGGGGGGGGAGAGCTTTCTAACAGGTCACTCCAAGGGACAACTTCCAATTAGCTTGTGTGTGCTTGACACCTCAGAGGGATCTGCCAAAGGCATGTGTTGGGATAACGATGCCTTCAAGAAGTTGCTCTGTGGCTTGATGGAGACCATTGCCACTCCGTCACAGTATGTATTGCTATAATTTATGACAATGACAGAGATGGTAAATCTCAAGGAAGTAATGATAGAGGCTCGATTTTGGCATAGAAGGTTTGTGGGTGTTATCCATGAATCGGAGAGTGCACAAAAGGGTTTGTCTGAGACCTTCTGTTTTTTGTCATTTGTAAGCTCACATGATGGGTTTGATGGATTTGAGCACATGTTAGAAAACACAAGGCCATAAACAATAATTGAGGACAATATTCTTTATTCTGATGAGGACGATGAGTATGAAAAAGAGGCGGTTGTGAAGCATGGCATCATCAAGGAGTGCATCAGGTGCTATTGTAGTAGGGAACATGAAGTTGTTGTTGACGTCTTTACTAATGGATGTGTGGCATTACAAGCATTGTCAAGCAAAAGAAAAGTGATCTCACTAGTGAAGACATCCCAACAGGCGACAGAGGTCGAGGCTATGTGTGTGGCACATGCATCAAATAATCCCCATATTAAGATTTGGTCTAGCATTGAGAGGCCTCTTGAGACACATAGAGCTGATTCACCTATCGATGAAGGAATTAAAGAGGGTGAGCATCACATTGAAGACTTGCGACCTTTAACTGAAGCAGATCTTGAAGCTATCCCAAAGATTACATTGGAAGATTTGGAGCAAGGTCTTTAGCTACTCATTTATGCCTTGTGTATTCAGTTTCAAAATAATATGACTTTTATGGATTTTCTCGATTGTACATACTCTCATTATATTAAAGAGATTAAACATTAGGTATGATAAAATTGTGTGACATAATGACATGGGGAATGGTACTAGTTTCATTCTCCCTATGTCGGGTTATACGTAAGAGGTACTATTAACATTTTATGTGACCTCATATGGAGAATGGCACTAGTGCCATTCTCTATTTGTGGTTATGTAGAAATGGTAATACTGTTATGTTCCTTTCTTGAATCTATGTTAGTTGAAAGCATTACAGAGATTAAAAATTATATAGTATTAACTATGCTACCAAAGTTTGGATTTGGGTGCTTTCTACAACTCTATTGGACCAAAGTAATACAATATCCATGCTTTCAGATCATGCATTGTACATTTCTTTTGGGACATGGGGGGAGGCACTAGTAGTATTCTCTCCTCCCAATGAGGATATAGAGAAAGGCACTAGTGGCATTCTCCATAACCTTATATGTAAAATGGCACTAGCACCATCCCAAGAGAAGAATGGCACTAGTGCCATTCTCTCTATGAGTTCAGAGAGAAAGGTTGACCTTTAGAGAGATTGGCACTAGTGCCATTCCCCAAAAAGACAATGGAATCAGTGAACGGCGATGGATAATGTTTGTACTTTATTGTTATTTATTAGTTTCATATGCTTTTGTGCTTCGACATTGTTGAATACACTCTAAAGAATCAAAATATTTCTATATTCCTCAACTTCCACAGGGACCAATGATGCATGGAAGGATATGGAGACATCAAATGTAGAGGACAACATACCACCCAAAATGGGGACTATCAATTACGCGATGGATACAGGAGGTATAGAAGAAAACATAACCCCAAAAATGGAGAAAATTGCAAGGAATATCATGAATCCTATACTTTTAGAAGAGAACATGGATGAACGTACTGTCTCAACATTGGGCACAAGACTAGATAATCTTATTGTTATTGCAAACATGTATGAAAACATAGCACCTGACAATTTGGATGAGTCAGAAGCCAGCAACTTCAAGGAGAATTTGGATCTATATCCACATACAATTTCTTTGGATATGCCACGAAGAACAATCATATTATTCTTGAATGGCTTGTTATTAAGTCGCTGCCTATTCAAGTCTCCAATACATCCGTCTATTATGCATGGCAAAAATAATTATATGGTTGTTCGTCCTGGGTGCATAGAATTTCTTAAAATCTTGCTACAAAGATTTAATGTAGGTATCTGGTCAACTGTGATGGAGTATAACGTACTTGATATGGTAGGAAAGCTACAAAATTATGCAAATGAGAGCCTCCCTTTCTTTGTTATATGGTCTCAGCAAGGATGCTACACTTATAGTAAGACGAGGATAAATAGGCCTGACAAGGTTGGTGTTGGGGCAATGTTCAAACCCTTAGCAAAAATCTCAAAGGCATTTGGATGTGATGCTAGAAGGACAATCCTTGTTGATGACTCCCCATACAAGGCTTGCATTAGCCCTCCATCAAATTGCATATTTCCTTCAACATTTGATGTACAAGACAAGGATGATAATATTCTATTGAGAGAGTTGATGCCGTACTTACTACAACTCGATGAAACTAAAGATGTGCGCAGCATGATTGAGACAAATCGGTATGGACAATTACCTGTGATGGAGGGGCATAAGGATTTCAACCTTGTCTAGAAAGTAATTGATGAATGGAGGGAGGACAATCATGCATGGTCAAGAATGGAATATAAAACAAGAAATCTTCCTCTTGTAGATCAACTAAGAGAGAGGGCTATAGGTGGTAATATAGAACTAAAGGGTGTACACCCTAGGGCAACCCATGGTGGTGATGGCCAGGTGCCTAAACTCAATGCATCCCAAATAAGACTTTTAAGGAATGCTCCGCAACTCTCTAGCATGAATGCTATGCAAGTTTCTCAATTGGCTATAGACCTAGGGTACAAAGGTCGCTATATCAAGAAATACATTGCTAAGGGCTACATAAACCGACTACAGAATGCGTATTTTCCATGAAGGTACATATGTCAAAGTGTTTTTTGATTTTATCTCAAGTCTATATAACTGTTGTTGCAGCTAATTGAATTTGTCTTTTGTGATGTAGATAGATATACGTTCAAATCAAGCTTGAGTAGGTACATACCAGAACGAGATCCATTTGGACCACCAAAGTTACATGTCCCTATCAACGAAGTGGTCTGGATAAAAAATGTGGCTTTCGAGGTGCATGAGTCAACCATTACAGGTGATGGCTTGGGCTTGTTTGTGCATGATCCCATCAAGAGAGGGACTACTATTCTCCATTATGGAGGTGACAAGTACTCCTACAGAGACTGGAAGGAATTATGTAGAGTTCATCCAAGGCTAAAGAAGTACTCTATCCAAGAGGACCCTACTGTCCCTATGAAGGATATGGTGCATATTGTTGGTGATGTTCAATATGGCAATGTGGCAGGATTTATTAACAGCAATAGAAATACCAATGTAAAGCCAAACGTTTGTTATGTATTTTCCCCTAATGTTCCACCTTGGTATGACCCCATGATGAACATAGATATTACAGAATATGGTCACATTTGTATTGAATCCATAGATGATATACATGCAGGAGAGGAGCTATTTGCAGACTATGAGTTTTGAATAACAACATTGTATTTCTTTATACAATCATTACTTATGGGAATTACTACTTTCTTGCCAGCTATGTAAATTGGTGCGTAATTGTTGTGTGTGAATAATATGCAAACATGTTCATAACTACATTCATAATGTATTTTGAAGGAGTGTCTCTCGTGCCATTCTTTCCGGTGCCATTCTTTTTGGGGCTAGAAATCGAGAGTTTCTTTGGAATCATGATTTATTTCAGGGATTTCAATGGTGCATCAACAAGTTGTTATGTTTTCATCCTAAAGTGTACTTTTTTACTTTGCAATGAGTAATCAACATGACATGTAAAGTTATCCTTTTACAATAATGCTAGTCAGTCTAAACATTGAAAGTGCACAATAAATGATTGTCATTGCCACCTAAATTACATCAAATGCTTGTCATTGCCCATTGATTTTCCATCAACTACATATCTTGCATTCATTCTCCTCTAAAAACACTTGGTCAAGTTAAAGAGCCTGTGTGTTTTCATTGCAATACTCATGGTTATTAACTACACTCTACATTTTTTAAACGGTGTTTTGGAGATTTTTAAATGAGAATGCTCACAACAAAGCGAGTCTCAATATCAATGGAAATTCCAAAGAGCTATTATGAAGGTGTTTTTGAACATCACTATGGCTCACGAGATGAATCTAACTCAAATGGGTTTCAAAGTTTATTATTTTGTAGATGATAACATAGTTTAGACACTAATATTCTATTTATTATTTGAGAATGTAGTTGATATTTCACACTTCATGAATGGCTATCTAGCCTATTTTCACATATTTTTCTTGTTTTTTCATTGAGGGGAGCTACAATTTCTTCCAAAACTGCCATTCTAGGAATTGTGTTTTTCCCGAATTATCTAATACTGTCTTGTAACCTAAAAATCCATCTAGGAAGTTATATGCTTCCTTCCTAGCTACCCTTTCTGGAACATGTTCTGTGAATGGCAAGGGGTAGTGGTCACATCTCGTGGTAGAATTGACCTTTTTCAAATCGGTGCATACTCTAATTTTTCCATTTTTCTTTATGACTCACAATGGGTGATACCCAGTCCGTATGCTTGATCGCATAGATGAATCCTGCATCTATGAACGTCTACATTTCTTTGCTCACTATGAGTGCGTATTTAGGATTCATAGGGTGGGGGCATTGCCATACTGGCCTAGCATCATCCATCATGGGGATTGTATGCTGCACTACTACGGTAGGTACCCCTTTCATGTCCGTGTAATTCTAGGCCATGCAGTCCTTATATTCTTGTAGGAGAGCTATTAAGGCATTCTCCTCATTAAGGGTGAGGTCGTCAGAGACACATATGGGTTGTGGGTCTTGCCCTTCTAGGGCTAGGTTTACCTCTTTGACCAAGGTTGGCCCATCATACCCTTGAGAACAACTGTCCTCTTGAGATCTTTTGTCCAATTGGTATAAGATCTTATGATCCTAAATAGTATAGGCCTTGTAGTGGGCTGGTACTTGCCGTAGGTCTTCTTTATCCTCAATCTCCTCTTTTTCTACCGGAGTAGTGGTCTTTTTGGCCTTAGCCTTGGCTTTGGATATAGGGGATTTGGGACCTAAAGGGGGCTCTTCCATTGTACTTATAGAGCCAATGGGGGTGGTTACCCTACTTACCCTATTTCCTGAGTTAGAGGTGAAGTTGTGGTGAGCAGTCACGGCACCTACGTAGGACAGCCAATGAAGATCTGATTTTACCCTCACAGTTTCCATGCTCACCTCTCAAGGTTTGATGAGCATGTTAAACATTCTTAGGGGAACCACTCGGGGTTTGAGCATGTTAAACATTCTTAGGGGAACCACTGGGGTCAAAACTCCTCGAGCTCTAGGGTGGCGATCTAAAACCCTACTCTTTCTAGGACATCTATGTTGGCTAAGATGTGCATCCCGTTCTGCGAGAATTTTCGCTCAGGGAGAGGTGCATACCAAAATTTGTTAGACTCCTTCTCTTCCTATTCCTTGTCACAAGATTGCAATAACTTCATGGAGGTGGTTGAGACAGTGGTGTTGGACTTTGTGGCATGGGTGGGCCTTGTAGGTGTGCAGGTTCTCTCATGGTTTGCTCCTTGTGCTATAATAAGTAGATATTATCATTGCGCCAGTATCAGACACGAGTCGAGACATTTGCAAGAAGGGCCTGCCTAGGATAGCTTCATATCCTGGCTGTCGAGTGAAGTCCATGACCATGAACCTAACGGGGTATGTGAATCCAAATACCTTAATGTTTATGCCAGTCTTAGCACTCCTAGGGGTTCGGCAATTTCCCCATCGGCTAACTTTACTAACTAGATGGGTCTGTTGGAGTGTGGGTTTTCCCCATCTCTCCCAGCATTCCTTGGTGCAGACACTCACTCTTGCTCCCCCATCCAGTATGGCTTCCACGTTCTAGTTTTGGTAGACTATGGGAATAGAGGCATTGGTGTCATCACCCTCGAAGTACTAGCCCAGCTTGTTGATGGGAACCTTAGGTAGGTTCTTCCCCTTTTCTCACATTGATTGGTTGGGCCCGGCACTGGTAGGGGCTGGAGGTAGAAATGTTTATTCATCCAATTGGATAGACCATGCCATAGGATGGGATTTCCTCTAAGCAGGGAAGCGATCATCATTTTCACCTCTGTCGATCAGAAAGCAGCCGACGTGGCACTATCGTAGGGCTCTGGTGAAGCTTCTTCCTCCATGGACAACGTCCTGAAAGCCGTACAAGTCTTCTTTTTCTTGGAGGTTATGCAACACTGGGTCTTCCTGGAACATCTTCTACATAAGATCTGGAGCTTTTGATTGCTCCAAGCTAAGGTGTTCCTCTTCCTCCACCCTTTCTAGCACCTTGAGTGATTTCGCCCCTCGGTGACCCATCAGGTGGGCTGGATGAATAGTATTTGACCTCGTACGAGCCTTTAGTTGATGCTTGCACTTATCTTGGCAATCTCGTACCAAGTTATGGGCATCCTTTATGTATTGCTTGTGAGTCAGGATAGGTGTCCTTATAGGTGGGTGAGGGTGCCAGGCCTTGGGTCTGCACTGGTTTGTTCACCTCTAGGATCCGGGGTACCTCAGGGTCACCCTAGGTGGAAGACTGTTCAGAAGCAAAGGAGGTGGCAAGAGTAGCTATCTCCTCATTAGAACCATCCTGGATGATCACCTGGTCAGAGTCATCACCCAGTCGAATGGCTTTCTTGGATGGGGGGAACCTCGGGTTAGAGGATGGGGGGAACCTCGAGGTCGGGCAACAAGGATCGCTTACCCTTCCTTTTGAGCTTCCTCATTGCCTTTCCTAGTGCCTTGGCCTGCATCCTGGAACTACAACCACATGGCCTTGTTCAATGATAAGAAGATTGAGGCTAGTGCTCTTTGGTGGAATGAGTGGGATGAGTGGCGTGGTTGGTCTCCTCGTGGGACAGTCCTCAAATAGATGCTCCATTCCGCATCCTGCACACAAAGGGGTGGGATTGGTCGTGGTTGAGGCAGTGGGAGTACAATCCCTGTATGGATAGTCCTTCAAGAAATGTGGGCCTTGGCATTTGAAATAGGACACCTGAGGGTTTGAACTACCTCGGTAGGGGCATTCACTTGCTGTATGGGGACCCTGGCAAGTGTAACATTGGAGCGGGGGTCTCTGAGTGATTGAGTTTAGATCTCTCACCCTTGCATTTACAGGGGCAGTCTAGAAGGCGGGGACTTATTGATCCTTTGGCAGGAGGTAGTGGATTAGGTACCACTTCCCTCCTTGTAGGGGTAGTAATCATGAGGTCCATGATCACGATCCATTTCCTCCCAGTCATTGGGCAATTCTTCAACCAACACTTCATTGACTGGGGTGATATGAGGTAGCGAGGTCTGTGGACCTAGTATAGGTGGTGGTAGTGGAGCTGGCTGAGTCCTGTACTGGCTGACTAGAGCTAGCCACGGGACCACCTTGAGAGATCTAGGGGTTAGGTGGGGCCATTAGGGCTAATGGGGGTCTCATTTGATACATGGGTTGGAGATAGGACCTCGAAAATTGACATTGGGAGGTATCATGATTTTCCCACCTATGGTAGTGTGCATAGTAGAGTGCTGGCCTTGCCCTTAGGCATGGGCACTCATTGGAGGGGTGGTTTCCATTGCATATACCACACTAGACATTGTCTCTTCGTGGAAACAAGTGGGGGTTGCTCTGCGCCTCCTTGGAGGTTCCTATCCTCCATTGCTGGCCTAGTTGATCCAACAGATTGTAGGCCAGCTCACTCATGAATATCCAAGCCTTTAGGCTCATTAGCCTCCTTGATTGATTGTACACTCGAGGACCTAACCAATGGAGCTATTTTAGATGGAGCCGAGTTGTCCAAATTCACTTTCATCGACAATAATCGTTTGTCGCTCATCTGCTCATATGGCTCATAGCGGGCATTGACCTACTTAGTCCTAGTAATGTAATCCCTTAGGGATTCCTTGTCGTTCTATTTCACCCCATAGAATTGGTTGATCGGGCTCCATTTATGGCTGCTGGGGGCAAACCCCACAATAAAAGCCTTTCTCAATGTCTCCCAGTTGATCTTTTCTTCTAGGGTGAGAGCCCTATACCATTGGCCTGCCCTGCAATCTAGGCTAAGGCCAAATGCACTGGCCATCTCTAGGTTGCCTGTCACACCAAAGGCTTCACAAATCTGTTGAAACTGTTCAATGTGGGAGACTAGGTCTCTTCTCTAAGGAACTTGGTCATTAGATTGGAGGAGGATTGGAGATGGCTATGGGATGACTTCTTGAGGGTTTCACCATCCTTGCAGGGAACATTGTGGCAGGTGGAGGTGGTGTTGCCCCCCTTAGTAGTGCATTCACCAAAATACGCATTGCCTCATTAGTCAACACCGTTTGAGTGGCTAGCAAAGGTGGTGTTGTGGGCCTGACAAGTCACAGGGTTGGCCTTAGCCCTGGCCCCCACGTAGTTGCTTGTGCCGGCATTGGGATGGAGGCACCAAGGTCTGCATTCATTGATGCAATCGGTATGGATGGGAAGGGACGGACTCCCAGAGGCGGTGGGTCCTAGGGCATGATAATGTTGGTTTCATGCAGTGGGCGGTAGGGTGGAAACTATGGTGCCCCATAGTTGACGAATTCTGGTGGCACCAGGGCTATGAGAGGTTCGTAAGGCACTCCACCTTGGAGGTTCCTAGTAACCCCCCTCGACTCGGGTCTTGTCTATGGAATTCCCTCATCCATGGATCTTCATCATCCATGTTCTCCCACTCGGGAGGTTTGGCATAGGCGGAGGGACTTGGATCGGCGAAGGTGGTTTCTATCCCAGTTTGGGGCTCGAGAGTTGTCTGCTGTTGGCCTTCCCTTCCGATAGAGATGTTAATAAAGGGGTTCTCCATGTCTGTCGACTTTATTCGTCCTAAGCGGCTGAACATATTAGAGAATGCACCTCTAAGCCTAGATGCAACCGAAGGTGCAGGAGAGTTGGGAGAGGCTACACTTGTGAATGGAGCTTCCGAGGCCCTTGGACCTGAGGGGTCTTGCATCACTTCTTCTAGACTCGCTATTTCATTAAAACTAGATAGAGTTTTTGGTCAGGGACCTACAAACGAGTGGAGGCTCAGGATCGAGCTTTTGGATTCCTAGCTAGGACAAAGGGTGGGTTGAATGTAGCTCAAAGTGCTTTCTTCTTGCACGAGATCCTTTGGCAAAATCCTTCTAGACCTCAAGTGCATTTGGGATGACTTTGGCTGGGAACACTCAGGCTGAACTGAGGTTCTAGAATTTTCTTTTAATTCTTTGGCTACTCCAGAGGTATCACATTGATCGGCAGGATAGCTCTATAACGACAGACAGAGCGATATGGTAGAGTGTCGAGAGGTGGGATACAGTTTTAGCAAGGTGGCCAATAGTGTAAGTTTAGAGCAACGGTGGTGGAGTGAGAACATAACCATGGGCAGTGGGGTAGATGTATCAAGATGATTGGTGAGATAAATATTTCCATGTGGTCAGCACAAATGGTCGCAAGGGCTATCACCACAGACGTAGGGATACAGAATAACAGTGAGCGACAAGATAGGGAATCGGTGGGATCTTAGTAACATGCAAGTTGGCAGGATAGTATCACGATGGGCGTGGGGATCAAAATGGAGACGATTGGTGGGGATAAGTGTATTATGATGATAGCAGAGTAAGTGTAAAACAACAGATGGTAGCATCAAAATAGCGATGGTGGGCCAAATGAAAATAGCGATGAGCGGCATGGAGTAACGCATCGAGTGGAGGGATACGAATATGACCATGGGTGTGGGGGTGGGTTCACCGCTCTAGTAGCAGAGTAGTAGGATAGCAATGTTCGGTGGTGTGGGACTACGACAGTTAATGGTTGTCAGATCGGCACGATAGCATCTTTGACACACATAAAATCAATGCGGTGGGGTAGATCATGGTCAAAGGTTAGGTCGGCGGGATAGGACTACAGCATCAAGTCAACGTAGGTTGATCGATGGGATACGGCTAATGCACCGATTGGTAGGGTATTTGGTCGGTGTGATAGGGCTACAGCGCCAACTCAATGGGATAGTCACACATAGTGTCGCCAACTGATTTTTGATGATTTTTGAAGATTTTTGAAGATTTTGCAGTTTCTATTTATGCTTTTTTGTGATGGAGGGATGATACACTAACTAATCTACCTACTCAATGAAAAAACTTGAAAACAAAACACTTTTTGAAAGCCAAAATGCAAAATTTCAGAAAGGGTGAGTTCTAAGACACAAAACTACTTCAAAACTTGGCAAGAATCCTTATTTTTGTTGTTTTTTGAGGTGTTTGGACCTCACACACACCTTAACAATCAAGCCCACTAAGTTTTCATCAACTTGAAATACCAAAAGCATCGAAGACAAACTTCAAATGCTCTCAAATGGCTTTCCTACAAGAAATAAAAGTTTTCCATCCTCACTCTCACTTTCCACCTCTCTTTTCTCCTAAAACTCCACTAACAAGATCCAAGGTAAGCTTGAATACTTGTGCAATGGGAATATATCCGAGACAATAATGCCAAAAATTTTATGGGTCTCGGTGGTGACTCACGTGTCGTGGGGATGTTGAAGATATGCCGACAGAGTCTCCATTCCTAGCTACTTCTTGTGGGAGTAATCCATAGCATGAGTCATCCCCGCAAGTGTCATACAAATCGAGGAGCAGAGGATTCGGACATGCATAGCCTACCATCAAGCAGAGCACTATATTTTGTAGTTGAGACATATTAGTCGTGATCCATCTTGCCATAGGATCGACCCCAGTGTGGCCCTGTACCCCGCTCCTCCTATAGATGTGCCGACTAGGACACCCATAGATGCACCAATCAGGCTTCCTACCACCACTTGCATCCTTTGCCATGAGGATTTTGACACCGTAAGGTGGTTTGGACATCTACATGGCATGACCTGCCACATGGTGGCATGATCAGTGTGCCCTGTATGCTTTGCTGACATTGATGTGGCCACATACAAAGGACTAGGCATGGATGATCTGTATCTTGGTCATCCTCAGGCCATTGATCCATTTGCTCACGTGGTCTTGACAGAGTACTATAGGGAGGAGGCATAGAGAGCTTTGCTGCAGCAGGAGGGTGCTGATACTTCAGTGGTTGCAGCGTGTGTTTCGTGATGCTTCTCATATGGTGATCTCATGCCAGGTGATGAGGCACAAGCAGAGGAGGCATGTAGTATTGAGTGAGAGGTAGAGCTTCATATATCATTGTAGCAGTGGGTGGAGTAGCAGCTTGGACGGCCAGTGTCTTCTACATGTAGAGATGATTACTCATGTTGGATTTGAGGCACGAGTATTCACAGATGCACGACTTTGGGAGCTGAGGAGCGCATACATAGAGGAGGCGAGGGAGGCAGAGATGGTAGCAATGGCTCATGCAGCATGCCCTCCTCTTCATCAAGATGAGGCTAGCCCATCTGGTCCAGGAGATGAGGCTGGCCGATCTGATCCAACTTTGCCTGAGAGCACACAGCGGACGGTTGGGCAGCCGGTCATACAAGAGCCACATCAGAGGATGACTAAAGGATCATATGTGGAGTTATCAAATTCTAATTTAGGATGATTGTTTAGGCTTCACACATATCTTGTTTAGGGATGCACTTCTGCACGATGATGATGATGATGATGTACACATTCATTTTGGTACTTTCATGATATTGTTCTTACTTTTATGATGTATGAGCATTTTGGTACTTTCATGATGTTCTTCTTACTTTGTTTATCTCAGTTTATAGTTTGTTCAAATCTAACATAAATATTTAAAATTAGGAGTATCATTTTGAATTTTAGATATCTCAATTCTGACATCTAATACATAAGGTATTTAAAAAATAATGCCGTGTGAAGTAATTGTAAACATTAAGCATTGAAAAGGTGTTCAAGTATAAGGTCTCTCTCTCTCTCCCTCTCTCTTTCTCTCTTGTGCTATGAAATTTATCATTTTGAATATCATATTGAATTTTGTATATATCAATGCTTGCAATTATTACACTAATATTGTCACTAATTTTTGTAAATTGTAGATTAAGATAAAAATGTTAATGTTTAGCATGGAATGGTGCTCATTGGTAGTAACATGTGTCAAACATTAATACATGATTATGTACAATTGGTCCAAAATCATCCCCAACAGTTAAGTCCACATGCGTATTTGGTTAGTATGTGCACCATTTTTCATATGTAGTCACTAGTAGGGATTGTAAAAATGTACGCATTATACCTTCCACATGGCACATACCAAACTAGTTGGAGACCCAATCTTGCGTGGATAGGTCTAGGGTAGCCTAAGAGTCGTGCAAAGTTTCATCCCCAATAGATGAGTCCACATGCATATTTGGTTAGTACATGCGCCATTTTTCATACGTAGTCACTAGTAGGGATTGTAAAAATGTACGCATTATACCTTCCACGTGGCACATACCAAATCAGTTGGAGACCAAATCTTGCATGGATGTAGGTCTAGGGTAGCCTAAGAGCTGCGCAAAGTTTCATCCCCAACAAATAAGTCCACATGCATATTTGGTTAGTACGTGCGCCATTTTTCATGCGTAGTCACTAGTAGGGATTGTAAAAATGTACGCATTATACCTTCCACGTGGCACATACCAAATCAGTTGGAGACCAAATCTTGTGTGGATGTAGGTCTAGGGAGCCTTAGAGCCGTGCAAAGTTTCATCCCCAATAGATAAGTCCACATGCATATTTGGTTAGTACGTGTGCCATTTTTCATACGTAGTCACTAGTAGGGATTGTAAAAATGTATGCATTATACCTTCCACATGGCATATACCAAATCAGTTGGAGACCAAATCTTGCATGGATGTAGGTCTAGAGTAGCCTAAGAGCTGCGCAAAGTTTCATCCCCAACAGATAAGTCCACATGCATATTTGGTTAATACGTGTGCCATTTTTCATGTGGTCACTAGTAGGGATTGTAAAAATGTATGCGTTATACCTTCCACGTGGCACATACCAAATCAGTTGGTGACCAAATCTTGTGTGGATGTAGATCTTGGGTAGCCTAAGAGCCGTGCAAAGTTTCATCCCCAACAGATAAGTCCACATGCGTATTTGGTTAGTACATGCGCCATTTTTCATACGTAGTCACTAGTAGGGATTGTAAAAATGTACGCATTATACCTTCCACATAGTCACTAGTAGGGATTGGAAAAATGTACGCATTATACCTTCCATGGACATCATGTATAAAATAGAATCTAATACAATGATGTGTATGAACGTGTATAAAACCATCATAAACACTTATTTCATTAATTTTGGACTTGTCAATGTACAAATTCATTTTTACATATACTTTTGGACTAGTTTTCAGATAAAATTTAAGAAAAACCCAATCTTCAAAGCACATATAAAAACATAAAAACAAGCATTTTTTTATATATTTTTTAAGGACATGAAACTAAAATTATAAAATTTAACGAAGCCTACATAAGTTACATGAAAAAATAAGATTCGGTTGTTGTAAACTCTCTTAATATTTAATGGTGTTAATAAACACCTTCAAAAGTTAAGCCTGAGATTTTCAAGACTACATAAGTTACATGAAAAAATAAGATTCGGTTGTTGTAAACTCTCTTAATATTTAATGGTGTTAATAAACACCTTCAAAAGTTAGGCCTGAGATTTTCAAGACTACAGCCATTCAATTTGATGAATTTTCTGTTTTCAAGTCCTTAGCCTAAATTCAACCCATTCAAGAGCTGAGCTCATCTCTTCCTCATCGATGTAGTTAAAATTATAGAAGAGAAGTAAGGATTGATGAATTTTCTCCTGCATAACACTTTGTTTGTTCCAAATGGCTTGCGCTTCCTCGGAGGAAAATCTTCCATAACGAGCCACACGCGAAGATATCTCACTTTGAAAGTCTATCAACTCTCTCCTATATGACTGCAATTTATCTATTTCAGTAGTAGCCATACTTATTTTTCTTTCCTCTTCCTTCTCTAAGCCCTTCTGACAAGCAAAGTCATCCTTCTCGTACTGGGTTAATGGAGCTGGATTTTGCTTTCTCTCCCCTCTCTTTCCTTGGTTCTCGGCAATCCATTCTTTGAGGCTGCTAATGGCTTGCTCGACAGAATCGATTACCTTAAAAAGATCCATAATGGCTGCAAGATGAAAGGAGTATGCTTGAGAAGGAGGTAAGGTTGCGGGCAAGATGGAAGGAGCAAGCTTGAGGAGAGGAGTAAGGTAAGAAGAGTAAAGTGGAAGAAGTGTGGAGAGGAGTAAGGTAAGAAGAGTAAAGTGGAAGAAGTTTTTGCTGCGGGTGAGATATAGAAGACGAACGAGGTGAGGAAGGTAACGAGAGTGAGGAAAGATATAGAAGACGAACGAGGTGAGGAAGGTAACGAGAGTGAGGAAGGTAACTAGAGGAGGTAAGGCAAGATGAAAGGAGTATGCTTGAGAAGAGGAGGCAAGGCTGCGGGCAAGATGGAAGGAGCAAGCTTGAGGAGAGGAGTAAGGTAAGAAGAGCAAAGTGGAAAAGTGTCTGCTGCGGGTGAGATATAGAAGATGAACGACTACTAGGGAATTTATAGAACTACAGATGCAAGACCGTAATGCGAGATGACTAGATGCAAGATCGTAATGCGAGACATTATAAAATAAAATGATGGGATGCAAGACCGTAATGGGAGACATTTGAGACATATAAGATAGTGATAGTACATTGAAATCTATAAAGTAAAATGATGGAACACAAGAATGATATAATTAATAGAATCTCATCATGAGATATTCTTTTAATATAATATAAGTTAGTAATTATTAGAATCTCATCATGAGATATTCTTTTAATATAATATAAGTTAGACTTGCTGTACATAATAAATGATAGATTTTGAGTACATTGAAATCTATAAAATAAAGTGATGGAACATAAGAATGATATAATTATTAGATTCTCATCATAAGATATTTATTGTACATAATAAATTAGACTTTCAAAAAAGTAAAACCTAATGTATTGTAATGAATAAATATCATAAAATATCCTAATGTATTGCAACATTTAACATAAGTTTTAAAAACACTATCATTAATCAATACAAACAAGATAAAAATCTTCAAGGACTCATGTTTCTTTCTACATGTTTTACAACTGAATAGAGTCTGATGAGTCGTCTTGAGGCTGTGATTCTCTAAGAGTACATTGAGTCTCTACTTGTGTGGATGGTGTACATTGAGATTCTACTTCTGGTGCAATCGGGATAGACTTAATCTCTTCCTCCTTTACAAGATGTGATGTTGTAGATGCACATTGAGTCTCCACTTCTTGTGTAGGAAGAATGCATTGAGTCTCTAATTCAAGTGTAGACTGTAATGCTTCTACTTGAGGCTGTGATACAGAAGGAGACTGAATTGTCTCTTCTTTTTCTTTAGCTCCCTCAGGTTCTTCATTGAGTCCATCATGTTGTTTCCCAATGATAGCAGTTAGATAGTGAACAATCTTTGCCACAAAATCTTGTAGCTCGAGCTTGGATATGCTTCTATGGAGACATGTTCAAAAATTTCATTGAGATACAACATGAAGTTGTAGGCAATTCTCCACCCACTACTAAACATGTCTTTTTGCTCCACTGCGAGGCGTGTCTGGAAATTTGGTTGGTCTTGATGCTCCCTGATTTTCATAATCGCAGAAACTAACTTGTTTGCAGACCTGTCCATCATGACATATGACAAAGTGAATTTGTGTAGTAAATAGTAAGATGCATATTCATAATGATATGATAAAAGAACACTTACTTAACTCGCCCCCGTCCCACCCCCTTCCCCCTCCACCCCCCCTTCCCCAGGGCTGGCGGCCGCGTGCCCCCCCTCCCCCCTTTCCCCCCCGCCCCCGTCCCACCCCCTTCCCCCTCCACCCCCTCTTCCCCCCTTCCCCAGGGCTGGTGGCCACGGCCACCAGCCCCCCCTCCCCCCTTCCCCCCCCGCCAGCCCCCCGCCCCCCCCTCCCCCCTTCCCCCCCACCCCCCTCCCCCCTTCCCTCGGGCTGGCGGCTGCGGCCGCCAGCCCCCCCTCCCCCCTTTCTCCCCCCCGCCCCCGTCCCACCCCCTTCCTCCCCCCTTCCCCCCCGCCCCCCTCCCCCCTTCCCCTGGGTTGGCGACCACGGCTGCCAGTCCCCCCTCCCCCCTTTCCCCCCCCCACGCCCGTCCCACCCCCTTCCCCCTCCACCCCCCCTTCCCCCCTTCCCCAGGGCTGGCAACCGCGGCTGCCAGCCCCCCCCCTCCCCCCTTTCCCCCCTGCCCCCGTCCCCCCCCCACCCCCCCTCTTCCCCCTGGAGGGGGGCGCCAGCCCCCCCTCCCCCCTTCCCCCCCCCACCAACCCCCCCCTTCTTCCCGCCCCGCCCTCCTTCCCCTCGCCCCCCTTCCCCCCCTTGAGGGGGGGGCTAGCCCCCCCTCCCCCCTTCCCACCCTACCCCCCTTCCCCCCCCTTTCCCACCCTGCCCCCCTTCCCCTCCTCTAGGGGGGGTGGCGACTGCTCCCCCCCCTTCCCCTTCCCCCCCTCCAGGGAGGCTACCCGAACCCCCCCCTTCCCCCCCGCCCCCCTTCCCCCCTCCTTTCCCCCCTCCCCCCCTCGACCCCGCCCTCGCCTCTCCCTCCCCTCCTCCTCCCTTCCCTCCCGCCCCTCCATCCTCTCCTTCTCCTCCCCTCCCTTTCTCTCTCTAGTTCCTCTCTCTTCAAATTTTAAAAAAAAAGTCTAGATAAAGAATTAATCAAAAAAATTTGCAAGTACCTGGAAAAAGTTTGTAAGTTTGCTCTTTCTTGCTTTCTTGCTCTTCCTTCCTTGCTTTCTTGATCGTCCTTTCTTTCTTGCCTCAATGAATGAAATGAGGGGAGAATGAATGAAGAAGGAAGACTATATATAAGAAAAATTAGGTTTTCCTCCTCCTCTCCTATTGGCTTTCCATTCCTCCCCTCTCTCCTATTGGCTTTTCATTTATCCCCTCTCCCATTGGACCCCCATCCCTCATCCCAATCTTCCATTAGCCCTCCCCCCATCCATTTCTTCTTCCTCCCCCATTGCCACCACTCCCATCCCACATTTCCACCACGTCCCATACTCCTCCCATTTCCCAAAATCCCATATTTCCCCATCTCACCCTCCTCTTTTTCATCCCCTATTAACTCCCCTCACTCATTTCACTCCCTTATTATCCTACTCCCCTATTACCTTCCCCTCTCCCATTCCATTCTTCCCTCCCCACTCTCACTTCCACTTCCCATTACTCACTTGCCATTTGAAAACTATTAATATATTATTATACTATTTTTTATACTTATTATCATACACCCCTATTACTTCCCTCTCCCATTCCACTCCTCCCTCCTTACTCCCACTTCCACTTCCCATTACTCACTTGCTATACACATTTGCAAACTATTAATATATTATTATATGATTTTTTATACTATTTGCAAACTTACATGTGGGCAAAATCACAGGTGTCAAAGCCATCCTATTGTGGTCATACAACAACTGTGCTTTTATTCAAGGGCGTATTTATCCTCATCAACAAGCTTATTTACTCAAGGTATGAAGTGCATAATTTGTGCACTAGGTGTTTACTTTGTTGTATCAAAATTGTTTGCCACACACACACACACATACACATACCGAGAATTTTCTAATATTATCGCATCTACATTTCTCCGATGGGCACAAAACTTTGTACACGCCTCAACCTAGGTCGTATTGACTTGCATACAAAGTGGTGCATCCATCCCATAAGTACTTGTTCGGATAACACATTTTTATGACGATTGTGCATAACACTAGGAACAAAATTGTGTATAATGTGAGATCGACTATGCAAAGCATATCCAATGGACACAAGACTTTGCATGTTCCTCAACCTAGGCAGTATTGACTTGTGTGCAAAGTGGAATCCCCATCCGATAAGTACTTGTTTGAAAAATACACCTACGATTGTGTTTTTTTACGGTTGTACATGACACCAAGGCCAAAAATGGTATTTCATACTCAATCTACCATGTAAAGCATATCCGATGGGCACAATACTTTGCACGTGCCTCAAAAGCGGTGGTATGGTATTCCATGCAAAGTGGAACACCCATTCAAAAATTACTTTTTAGAATATCACACCTAGGACCATGTTTTTTATTGGTTGTTGTCCATGACACTAACGCAAAAACGCTGATTTATGCTTAATCGACAATGCAACGCATATGCGATCATCACAATACTTTGCACACATCTCAACCTAGGTATTATTGACTTACATGCAAAGTGGCGTGCTCATCCCATAAGTACTTAGTCGAATAACACATCTAGGACCGCATTTTTTGACGGTTGTGCATGACACAAAGGCAAAAACAGTGTTTAATGTTTGTTCGACAATGCAAAGCATATCCGATGGGCACAATACTTTTCACACACCTTCAAATAGGTGGAATTGACTTACATGCAAAGTGGCACGCCCATCCCATAAGTGCTTGATCGGATAACATACCTAGCAGCGCGTTTTTTTCGGATGTGCATGACACTAGAGCAAAAGTAGTATTTAATGCTCGATCGACCATGCAAAGGATATCCAATGGGCACAATACTTTTCCTACACCGCAACCTAGGTGGTATTGAAATGTTCTCAAAAAGGCACACCCATGCGATAAGTACTTGGTCAGATAACACACCTAAGGGCGTGTTTTTTTGCGGATGTGCATACCACTAGGGGAAAAACTGTGTATAATGCATTTCTCGACCATGTGAATCATATCCGATGGTGACAATACTTTGCACACACCTCAACATAGTTGAAACGGACTTGCGTGCAAAGTGGAGCCCCCATCCGATAAGTACTTGTTGAATAACACACCTAGGACCGTGTTTTTTCATGGTTGTGCATGACACTAAGGAAAAAACGGTGTTTTATGCTTCATCGACAATGCAAAGCATATCCCATGGGCACAATACTTTGCACACACCTTCAATAGGTGAAAGTGACTTACATGAAAAGTGGCACGCCCATCCCATAAGTGCTTGATCGGATAACATACCTAGCTTCGTGTTTTTTTATGGATGTGCATGACACTAGAGCAAAAATAGTATTTAATGCTCGATTGACCATGCAAAGGATATCCAATGGGCACAACACTTTTTGTATGCCTCAACCTAGGTGGTATTGAAATGTTCTCAAAGAGGCACACCCATCCGATAAGTACTTGGTCAGATAACACACCTAAGGGCATGTTTTTTTGCAGATGTGCATATCACTAGGGAAAAAATGGTGTATAATGCATGATCGACCATGCAAATCATATCAGATGGTGACAATACTTTGCACGCACCTCAACGTAGTTGAAACGGACTTGCGTGCAAAGTGGAGCCCCCATCCAAAAAGTACTTATTTGAATAACACACCTATGGCCGTGTTTTTACATGGTTGTCCATGACACTAAGGCAAAAACGGTGTTTTATGCTTGATCGACAACGCAAAGCATATCCGATGGGCACAATACTTTGCACACACCTTCAACTAGGTGGAATTGACTTAGATGCAAAGTGGCACGCCCATCCCATAAGTGCTTGATTGGATAACATACCCAGTAGCGTGTTTTTTTACGGATGTGCATGACACTAGAGCAAAAATAGTATTTAATGCTCGATCGACCATGCAAAGGATAACCGATGGGCACAACACCTTTCGTACACCTCAAGCTAGGTGGTATTGAAATGTTCTCAAAGAGGCACACCCATCTGATAAGTACTTGGTCAGATAACACACCTAAGGGCGTGTTTTTTTGTGGATGTGCATACCACTAGGGAAAAAACGGTGTATAATGCGTGATCGACCATGCAAATCATATCTAATGGTGACAATACTTTGCACACACCTCAACGTAGTGTCAACGGACTTGCGTGCACAATGGAGTCCCCATCCGATAAGTACTTGTTTGAATAACACACCTAGGACCGTGTTTTTCCACGGTTGTGCATGACACTAAGGCATAAACGGTGTTTTATGCTTGATCGACAATGGAAAGCATATCCGATGGGCACAATACTTTGCACACACGTTCAACTAGGTGGAATTGACTGACATGCAAAGTGGCACGCCCATCCCATAAGTGCTTGATCGGATAACATACCTAGCAGCGTGTTTTTTTACGAATGTGCATGACACTAGAGCAAAAATAGTATTTAATGCTCGATCGACAATGCAAAGGATATCCGATGGGCACAACACTTTTCGTACACCTCAACCTAGGTGGTATTGAAATTTTTTCAATGAGGCACACCCATCTAATAAGTACTTGGTCAGATAACACACCTAATGGTGTGTTTTTTTGCGGATGTCCATATTACTAGGGAAAAAATGGTGTATAATGCGTGATCGACCATGCAAAGCATATCCGATGGTGACAATACTTTGCACGCACCTCAACGTAGTTGAAGGAAACTTGCGTGTGAAGTGGAGCCCCCATCCGATAAGTACTTATTTGAATAACACACCTACGGCCGTGTTTTTATATGGTTGTGCATGACACAAAGGCAGAAACAGTGTTTTATGCTTGATCGACAATGCAAAGCATATCCGGTGGGCACAATACTTTGCACACACCTTCAAATAGGTGGAATTGACTTACATGCAAAGTGGCATTCCCATCGCATAAGTACTTGATCGGATAATACACCTAGCAGCGTGTTTTTTTATGGATGTGCATGACACTAAGGCAAAAATGGTATTTAATGCTCGATCGAGCATGCAAAGCATATCCGATGGGCATAACACTTTTCCTAAACCTTAACCTAGGTGGTATTGAAATGTTCTCAAAGAGGCACACCCATCCGATAAGTACTTGGTCAGATAACATACCTAAGGGCATGTTTTTTTGCAGATGTGCATATCACTACGGGAAAAACATTGTATTATGCATAATCGACCATGCAGAGCATATCTCATGGTGACAATACTTTGCACGCATGTCAACCTAGTTGAAACGGACTTGCATGCAAAGTGGAGCCCCCATCCGATAAGTACTTGTTTGATTAACACACTTAGGACCGTGTTTTTTCATGGTTGTGCATGACACTAAGGCAAAAACGGTGTTTTAGGCTTGATCGAGAATGCAAAGCATTTACGATGGGCACAATACTTTGCACACACCTTCAACTAGGTGGAATTGACTTACATGCAAAGTGGCACTCCCATCCCATAAGTGCTTGATTGGATAACATACCTAGCAGTGTGTCTTTTTATGGATGTGCATGACACTAGAGCAAAAATAGGATTTAATGCTCGATCAACCATGCAAAGGATATCCGATGGGCACAACACTTTTTGTATGCCTCAACCTAGGTGGTATGGAAATGTTCTCAAAGAGGCACACCCATCCGATAAGTACTTGGCCAAATAACACACTTAAGGGCGTGTTTTTTTGCGGATGTCCATATCACTAGGGAAAAAATGGTGTATAATGCGTGATCGACCATGCAAGGCATATCCAATGGTGACAATACTTTGCACACACCTCATCGTAGTTGAAACAGACTTGCGTGCAAAGTGGATCCCCCATCCAATAAGTACTTATTTGAATAACACGCCTACGGTCGTGTTTTTATATGGTTATGCATGACACAAAGGCAAAAACGGTGTTTTATGCTTGATCGACAATGCAAAGCATACCTGCTGGGCACAATACTTTGCACACACCTTCAACTAGGTGGAATTGACTTACATGCAAACTGGCATCCGCGTCGCATAAGTACTTGATCGGATAACACACCTAGTAGCGTGTTTTTTTACGGATGTGCATGACACTAAGGCAAAAATGGTATTTAATGCTCGATCGACCATGCAAAGCATATCGGATGGGCACAATACTTTTCCTATACCTTAACCTAGGTGGTATTGAAATGTTCTCAAAGAGGCACACCCATCCGATAAGTACTTGGTCAGATAACATACCTAAGGGCATGTTTTTTTGCAGATGTGCATATCACTACGGGAAAAACATTGTATAATGCGTAATCGACCATCCGATCCGATGGTGACAATACTTTGCACACAACTCAAGCTAGTTGAAACGGACTTGCGTGCAAACTGGAGCCCCCATCCGATAAGTACTTGTTTGATTAACACACTTAGGACCGTGTTTTTTCATGGTTGTGCATGACACTAAGGCAAAAACGATGTTTTATGCTTGATCGATAATGCAAAGCATATTAGATGGGCACAATACTTTGCACACACCTTGAACTAGGTGGAATTGACTTACATACAAAGTGGCACACCCATCCCATAAGTGCTTGATCGGATAACATACCTAGCAACGCGTTTTTTTACAGATGTGCATGACACTAGAGCAAAAGTAGTATTTAATGCTCGATCGACCATGCAAAGGATATCCAATGGGCACAATACTTTTCCTACACCGCAACCTAGGTGGTATTGAAATGTTCTCAAAGAGGCACACCCATGCGATAAGTACTTGGTCAGATAACACACCTAAGGGCGTGTTTTTTTGCGGATGTGCATACCACTAGGGAAAAAACTGTGTATAATGCATTTCTCGACAATGCGAATCATATCCGATGGTGACAATACTTTGCACACACCTCAACGTAGTTGAAACGGACTTGCGTGCAAAGTGGAGCCCCCATCCGATAAGTACTTGTTGAATAACACACCTAGGACCGTGTTTTTTCATGGTTGTGCATGACACTAAGGCAAAAACGGTGTTTTATGCTTGATCGACAATGCAAAGCATATCCGATGGGCACAATACTTAGCACACACCTTCAACTAGGTGGAATTGACTTACATGCAAAGTGGCACGCCCATCCCATAAGTGCTTGATTGGATAACATACCTAGCAGCGTGTTTTTTTACGGATGTGCATGACACTAGAGCAAAAATAGTATTTAATGCTCGATCGACCATGCAAAGGATATCCGATGGGCACAAAACTTTTCGTACACCTCAACCTAGGTGGTGTTGAAATGTTCTCAATGAGGCACACCCATCCGATAAGTACTTGGTCAGATAACACACCTAATGGCGTGTTTTTTTACGGATGTCCATATCACTAGGGAAAAAATGGTGTATAATGCGTGATTAACCATGCAAAGCATATCCGATGGTGACAATACTTTGCACACACCTCAACCTAGTTGAAAGAGACTTGTGTGCAAAGTGGAGCCCCCATCCGATAAGTACTTATTTGAATAACACACCTATGGCCATGTTTTTATATGGTTGTGCATGACACAAAGGCAAAAACGGTGTTTTATGCTTGATCGACAATGCAAAGCATATCCGATGGGCACAATACTTTGCAAACATCTTCAACTAGGTGGAATTGACTTACATACAAGGTGGCATTCCCATCGCATAAGTACTTGATCGGATAACACACCTAGCAGCGTGTTTTTTTACGGTTGTGCATGACACTAAGGTAAAAATGGTAGTTAATGCTCGATCGACCATGCAAAGCATATCCGATGGGCACAATACTTTTCCTACACCTTAAACTAGGTGGTATTGAAATGTTCTCAAAGAGGCACACCCATACTTGGTCAGATAGCATACCTAAGGGCATGTTTTTTTGCGGATGTGCATATCACTACGGGAAAAAAGTTGTATAAGAGCATATCCGATGGTGACAACAATTTGCACGCATCTCAAGCTAGTTGAAACAGACTTGTGTGCAAACTGGAGCCCCCATCCGATAAGTACTTGTTTGATTAACACACTTAGGACCGTGTTTTTTCATGGTTGTGCATGACACTAAGGCAAAAACGGTGTTTTATGCTTGATCAAGAATGAAAAGCATATCCAATGGGCACAATACTTTGCACACACCTTTAACTAGGTGGAATTGACTTACATGCAAAGTGGCAGTCCCATCCCGTAAGTGCTTGATCGGATAACATACCTAGCAGCGTGTTTTTTTACTAATGTGCATGACACTAGAGCAAAAATAGTATTTATTGCTTGATCGATCATGCAAAGGATATCCGATGGGCACAAAACTTTTTTTATGCCTCAACCTAGGTGGTATTGAAATGTTCTCAAAGAGGCACACCCATCCGATAAGTACTTGGTCAGATAACACACCTAAGGGCGTGTTTTTTTGCAGATGTGCATATCACTAGAGAAAAAATGGTGTATAAGGCGTGATCAACCATGCAAAGCATATCCGATGGTGACAATACTTTGCATGCACCTCAATGTAGTTGAAACGGACTTGCGTGCAAAGTGGAGCCCCCATCGGATAAGTACTTGTTTGAATAACACACCTAGGACCGTGTTTTTTCATGGTTGTGCATGACACTAAGGTAAAAACGGTGTTTTATGCCTGATCGACAATGCAAAGCATATCCGATGGGCACAATACTTTGCACACACCTTCAACTAGGTGGAATTGACTTACATGAAAAGTGGCACACCCATCCCATAAGTGCTTGATCGGATAACATACCTAGCAGTGTGTTTTTTTCGGGATGTGCATGACACTAGAGCAAAAATAGTATTTAATGCTCGATCGACCATGCAAAGCATATCCGATGGGAACAATACTTTTCCTTCCGCTTAACCTAGGTGGTATTGAAATTTTGTCAAAGAGGCACACCCATCCGATAAGTAGTACTTGGTTAGATAACATACCTAAGGGCATGTTTTTTTGCAGATATGCATATCACTAGGGGAAGAACGTTGTATAATGCGTAATCGACCATGCAGAGCATATCCGATGGTGACAATAATTTGCATGCATCTCAACCTAGTTGAAACGGACTTGCATGAAAAGTGGAGCCCCCATCCAATAAGTATTTATTTGATTAACACACTTAGGACCGTGCTTTTTCATGGTTGTGCATGACAGTAAGGCAAAAACGGTGTTTTATAATTGATCGACAATGCAAAGCATATCTGATGGGCATAATACTTTGCACACACCTTCAACTAGGTGGAATTGACTTACATGCAAAGTGGCATACCCATCCCATAAGTGCTTGATTGGATAACATACCTAGCAGGCTCGTGTTTTTTTTACAGATGTGCATGACACTAGAGCAAAAATAGTATTTAATGCTCGATCGACCATGCAAAGGATAACTTGGCGTGTCCATCTGATGAGTACTTGATCGGATAACTTCTCCCACTAATAAATTAAGTACTAATTAAAAATTATAATAAATGAGTAGATTATTAAAAAGAGACTAATATTTATGTAATTGTTGCTACTGCAGCTTGCTTGCAAAGGACTCTCACAAAGGAGATGGCTATAGATTTTGTTACAAGGATGGATGTGATTTTATGTAGCAAAAGAGAAGTAGTTGCATTTTCTACAATCCATGAAAGTGATCCCAATTCAGTTTGCCACTTTCGAAGGCTTGGCGAAGATAAGGTGGTAGTTACTGTATCAAAGATTCTTAGCACACATGTTGAGCTAAAGTATAAATGTGGAGATATGGAAACACTTGGAGATGTTATGCCCTACAATACATCCAACAAATCATTTATAGCATGGGACAAAGATGAGACTTATGCAACAGACATTATCAAGAATACAAAGTGCACCACCTTGGATTTTACTATAGGGGACATTTTACAAATGAGATCATTTGCAAATAAGACTGTAGCAGAAGGTGAAGTATTGGGATTTGAATAAGTGGAGCAATGGTCATTTGCACAGATGAGGATTCTAAAAGTCACTAATGATGGTATGGTTGATAACATAACATCCTTATGTGATCCCTACTATGAGGTAGGCAAGAATATGAGATGGAGCATGCAATTTTTAAACATGAGAAAGAGGCACGTGGTTTTCAATGATAAAGACAAGGTATACTACAATATCAAAGGACCTAAAAAGCGTGCCCATGTGCCAGGCTCTATCACTTCAAATGTGGATGATTTCAATATACTCAATTATAGAAGTGACATCTTATTTGGAGTGGATGAGTTCATTGGTTCCGAGAAACAAAATGATTTTAGAAGCGAAGCCTTATCTGGGATGGATGAATTCTTGCATAGTGAGAAGGGAAAAGGTTTCAATAGCGATGTCTTGTCAAGTGTGGATGAGTTCATGCATATTAACAAACCTGGTGTCAATCAAGCTTGTGGATTTGTGAAAGCCATGCAAGATGTCCCAATGAGTGATGTTCTCTTAGGAGTGGAAGAGTTTCAAGGTTCTCAATACTCTCATAGAATATTGAATTCATTGAATGGTCCTAAGAGTATGTTAAAAACGAGGATGAGATCAACAGAGGATTATTCAATATTTAACTTTGATTGTGATATGGACAAGGATGCAACGACCAATCATGGATGCTTGGTTACAAACAAATGTGAGGAGAAGAAGTGCATAAATACAGATAACAACATGCACGAGGAACGAAAACGGTCATACATATGCATGAAGAGAAAGCGAATCCAGGCAGATCCACAAAAGTAACCAAAGAGGAAGAGAGTAATGAAGGAGGAGAACATGTTAAATGCATTGGGATATCTATGTTGCAAGCGAAGATGTATGCGCTTCATTGATCTTGCAGACATCAGGGAATGTAGAGGACACGTGTGGCAAAGAAGAGGAAGCGAAAGAAATGAATACCTTCTCACAAGTCTCTCTTGCTTTCTTCAGAATGGCAATAAAAGGCTAAGTTCAAGACAAAAGGTAAAACCTGTCGTAAATGGAAAAAGGATTTGCAATAAGGCATATCGCAATATTACTGGATTATCCCATGGTACATATTGGGATTTAGTCACCAAGGCAAAGGGCGGCAACAAATTTAGCATTCATGGTAATAGAGGAAGGTCCAAATCAAGAATCTCAACTGTCAGGGCAGCAGCAATTTGGCAAGACTTCATACATGAAAATGCTTTACCTCAACCCCATATATCTACCAAACTCCCTATTAGTGACGTGATCACTGAAATGCACCTTCCAATGGGCTTGACAAAGCTCGAAGTATTTGATTCTATTGCAGAAAAGCAAAGGCAAAGAGGGGATGCCGTAGCTTCTTCTCATACTTTGTATATTCTTTGGAAGAAGAACTTTGGATATGTTAAAATCCCAAGGAGGCAAAAAATGTCAAAGTGCAATGTATGTGATGATTTAAAGCGAGCGATTGAGAGTGCAACATGTCCAAATCAAAGGGAATTCTACAAAAAAAACCAAAAATCTCATCATGACCTTATTCGACATTCCAGACAAAAATATGCATTTTGGAAGGAGCAAGCTATTTCGCATCCTGATGACTACATGTGCCTTATTGTAGATGGCATGGATCAGAATACAATAACATTGCCTCGTTTTGTTGCCACTTCACCTAAATTACAAGGAAAGCACTTTCTAAAGACACATCTATGTGGAGTTTTAGTGCATGGAATTAAGTTCTTTGCAGATAAATGGATTGATTCCTTGCATCTACATGATAGCAATCAAGTTGTAACATCTATTATGAAGGCAATTCGCAATGTACATGCAGAAAAAGGTCACCTACCACTGACTTTGAGAATACAAGCTGATAATTGCTGGTGAGAAAATAAGAATGTACTCATGTTTGCATTTTGCTCCATGCTAGTTGCTCACCGAATCTTCAATGAGGTCGAATGTGGATTTTTGTATGTTGGGCATACACATGAGGATATCGATCAGGTTTTTAGCACAGTCTCAAGGGAGCTTAAATGCAAGGATGTGGAGACAATAGATGACTTGGTAAGAAGATGTGGTAGGCAAGTTGGTGGTCGTAAGGAAAGTACAGTATGTGAGAGGGTCAAAAGAATGTATGATTGGAAGAGCTTCATTCTACCTTTCATACAAACGGGTGGTGATGCATTGACAGGTCATACCAATCCTCGGGGGGGTCACTCATCATATGTAACCCTATCACGTGAGTTCAACAAAAGGATATTTTTTATTTCTAAAATTTACAGAAATAAATATACATAAGGGACTATTTAAAATAGTTTTGGAAAAAATTTACAGATTTGTATAGAAAAGGGGTACATTTTATTAATGAAAATTTTACACAGATAAGGGATTTTAGAAATATGCCTTGAACGCACGTGGTATAGAGGGTTTATACATAGTGACCCCCCCGAGTACCAATCCACACTACTTTCGTCTTTTTTTAAAAGATGAAAAACCCGTAATGCAATGGCAACAGTATTCTCATGATACAAAATGGGAACCTGAAGAACCTTACAGTCTCTTAACTTTAATTCCCAGCAAGGAAAGGTATCCAACATGGGCTCCTATACAAGAATTCAATGAGAGGTCTAACTGTGAAATAGAAGGATTAAAAGCATTTATTACATACAAAGAGGAAATGCTCCGAAGATATCCTGATTCGAAGCCTACTTGGAGAGAACACACTACCAATGTAATTAACAAGACACGAAACTTAATAAAGGACCTTGAGAGAATGCGAGGCTCAAAGGATGTCAAGGAAGAATGCAATATGTTTTGGCCAAATGTTCATAACGATTTGCGCCCAGCTCCAGTCTTTGAAAATGAATTTGTATCATTACTCCCACATCCATATTGTGGACCGAAGAAGAGAGAGTTTATGCCACAAGTAGAAATAGAGGTCGATTGTTTTGTTGTGGTTCGGCCATCGGATGATGAATATGAGAATGTGAAGTTTTGGGTTACAAAAGTAGTTGATGTGCAAAGAGATGACCAAGGGAGAGCTACAACATTTACAGCGGTATGGTATGAACCAAAGGGCAGGAAGGAGAATATGGATAACAACACATTGTATACTAATTGTATAATGAAGGAGTGGGTCCCAAATGATGAAGCGGTCTCTCAAGTTTTGACGGAGACAATCATAGTGTCTTGGCATTCAAGGGCAAAGAAATCAAAGAAGCGCAATGCCATGGGATATGAGGTAGAAGGAAAAATAAAAATACCACAGCAAACTATTTTGCATATACACGAATTTTTAAGGATGCTCGCCATGGAGGAAGTAGAAGGAGACAGCGCAAATGAAGAATGTCCATGATTAAAGCTTTGTATTGAAGTCCATTGAAGGATTTTATTTGGGTACTAGGCAAGAAGCCAATACAAGACAATTATAATCAGAGTCATCACCTCCTATGTCAAATGAGAGTCAAAATATACACTGGATGTCACCCAAGGGTCAAGGCTTGCCAAGAGACAATAGGGAGTTAATGCAGATGGCACCTGGCAAGGGATTATCACATTGCAATAAGACAATGGGGAGTCAATGCACCCAAGGGCCAAGGCTTGGCAAGATAACTTGTGGGAGTTAATGCAGATGGCACCTGTATTTTGCACTGGATGTCACCCAAGGGTCAAGGCTTGGCAAGACAATAGGGAGTTAATGCAGATGGCACCTGGCAAGGGACTATCGCATTGAGCAATAAGACAATGGGGAGTCAATGCACCCAAGGGGCAAGGCTTGGCAAGACAAGTGGGAGTCAAATTATGTAGATGGCACCTGGCAAGGGACTGTCATGACATTGAGCAATAAAACAATGGGGAGTCAAATTATGCAGATGGCACGAATTGAGGCTCTTTAAGAGCAACAATTTAAATTGTAAACATAATATGTTCAATCTATATCATTTTGGATATAAAGACTCTAGCTGAGAGCAACATCTCTCAATGTAATCATATAATAATAGCTATAATTGCTATTATACCTCTTTGGTTTAATACAAAACTTGGGTCTTATGGCATCGTGTCTTTTTTCTATTTATTAAAAGTTTTAAAAATTTTGTGCATATTGCTAGTGACAATGTTATTTTCATGAAATATTTAAGTCTCCTTTCATGGATTTATAAATTTATCATGTTAAGGAAAAACGTCAAGGAAAAATATTAAAAATAATTAAATTAACAAATAACTTAGATATAGCTAGAATTTCTAATATAGGATTATATCAAATTCTTGCATGTTGGTGCAAAAGTATAGATTGAAAAAACAATATTTTTATGTGAATATGATAGTGCCACAAAGTGAACTTTTGATTTGGGAAGAATATTTTCAGAAAGTAAAATTTTGATTTGGGAAGGATATTTTCACAAAGTAAGGTTTTCATTTGGAAAGGATTTTTGGGCTTCGTCCAAAAACAACACAAAAAGTCTAAAATTAATGAAATAGGTGTTCCAACTTAACACTTTCACATCTTAAATCTCAAAAAAGAGAGATTGAAAAAACAAAGAGCTCGCTGTTGTACCTTTCTCCTCGACATTTTGGTTAACAAAGTTTCTCAAAGAGCAAGGTCTTATCAATGGTTTGCCGCACCCATGAAAAACTTACAAAAGTTATATTCTAGTCTGCATCATTTTGATAAACACACAGTTTTATGCAACCATAGATTAGATTCAAAGAGAGAGATTGACACAAAGAAACAAGCTCGCTTTTGTACCTTGGTCCTAAAGGTACTTCGAGTTCTAGTTTGCCGTTGCCACCCAAAACTCGTGGAAAGAAACCCAATCCATAGGTTGAAGGAATGTATACGAGGAGGAAATTGAGAGAGAGAGAGAGGGAGTGAGAGAGATAGAGGGAGGGAGAGGGAGAGGAAGAAGGCGATGAAGAAGGGAGCGAGGACGCAGATGACTTAGATTAGTCATAGAAGTAGTGCTAGCTACCTTTTTTGTACTTGAAGCCATTGGCTTGGCTTTGCGCTGCTCTTGTATATACACTCCTCTGATTTTTTGTACTTGAAGCCACATTGGTTTGGTTTTGTGCTATATGCATATATACAAGCACTTTTTGGGCTATGAATTAATATACACTCCTCTTATTTTTTGGGCATTTAATTTCCTTGTGCAATGTTCTATCAATGAATGCCTTCTGAACTAAATGTTTATAATGTTTTATTCGGAATTGTAATCGTCGGCTATAGATGTGCATGGAATCGTGCAAATTAAAATGCGGTTGGCTGTAAGAATTGAATTGCACCCTATAGAAATGGGATTCCTGCAACCACACAACATACATAGCATTATGTTCAACCACACAGAAGTCTTTTTTTTTTTTTAATTCTGCAGAGCATCTATAAGCGTGTCTATTAGCACATCTTTCTATTTTTTTTTCTACAGAGCGTCTAATAGCGCATCTATAGGCGCGTCTATAGACACGTCTGTATGTTATATAGACGCCCCTATAGATGCAAGTCTCTATATGCACTAATAGACGCGCAAATAGACACACCCATCACTTTTTAAAAAAATTCATGAAACGTGTCTCAGTATGTGCATCTATGGATGCATTGTGTTGTTGTGTATTAGAGGAAGTATACACAATCTCATGTTGTTTCTCAATTTTTCTTTATTGTATTGTTCGCAGATCACGTTTTACGTAGTGTCTTCGAATAGAAAGAAATCACTCTTCTTTTTTGAAATCAATATGTCACTCTGTTTTTTAGTACTTTTGTTGTATTTTGTATCATTATGTCACTCTTATCTAATAGAATAGAATCTTTCTTTATTTTTTCGTATCAATATGTCATTGTACTCGAATATAATGGAATATCCATTCTTTAATTTGTATTTGAATTGAAAGAAATCCTCTTCTTCTTTTTCTTTTGTATTGGAATAGAAAGAAATCTGCCTTCTTTTTTTATATATTTGAATAGAAAAGATTTCTTTTCTTTTGTAAGTGAATAGAAAGGAATCTCACCTCTTTTCTTAAAAACAATATGTAGTCTATTTTAAAGCAATTTCGTCACATTTTGTATTAATATTTGTTTTGATTCTACTAAAGATGTTCTTCCTTTTTGTGAATCCTCTTTGTTGAACTTTCTTATGTCTTGCACTGATTTGAAATCTGCTAATCTTGTTGGAACTCTGCATAAGAATTTTATCTCAACTTTTTTTACATCTTCATACAATCTTTCTTGGACTATCGCTCCAATTATAAGCTCCGACCCAAAGCTTGAATTGTGGGAAAATAAACGAAAGAAAACTACACATAGTCCATTTCTCTAGAGAAATTTATAGTAGGTAAGGTCGAGTAAGAGAGCGCAAGTGAAGAAATTAGCACTGTAACTACTAAAGTCACATGAAAAAAGGACATTAATAATTGGCTCACCAAAATAATTTAATAAAAAGGACATTATTCACCTCACTAAAACTTGTAAAGAAACAATTGGGGGAAAAAAGATATAATGAAGGCATTGCTCTCCATGAATGCTCACAGAAATTGGCTTGTAGGTTATTCCTGGGGCACCAACTCAATATGTAATATGTTACTACCCTCGTCCCAAAATCCAGGGTATGGGGGGACAAGGTCCATATATAATATCCATGGATTTTCTAAAAGAATTTCAAATATGAAAGGGAAATATGAAAATTTCATGTCCCCCCTTCTACAAAATATAAGGTATATATCTTGAAAAATATGCAAGATTTTAAGATTTGTACATATTTTTCAAAATATGTGAGGCCTAAGGGGGGGTTTCTTTTGGATGAGGGAGGGTAAAACAAAAAATACACTAAAATATGAAAACCCATCTCCTTTCAAAATTAATGTAACTTTTTCATGTTTTATCCAAATTTCAAGATGTAAAGACATATTTGAAGCTCTTTTAGTGTAGAACACAACCATGTTAATTTGAGTAATTTCTACTCATGGCATATTGTTAAATTTATCTCATACTCAAGATTTTGATAGGTTTTCTTATTAAAGGGAGTTGGCGCCCTGGGAGGCAATTGTTTATATGAACGAGTACTGAACCCGTGCTTTGCAAAGGCAAAGATGCATGACCATCCTCAACCACTCTCCATTTGAAGGTGGATCTTTGATTCTTAAATTTTGGCTAAGTCTTAAACCATGGCTCTGAGACCTTCCATCTTCTCCTTTCATTCCATTAACCTTCCATCTCCTCCTTCCTCCCGAAGGTGACCTTCTATCTCCTCCATGCCATTGACCTTCTATCTCCTCCTTGCCCCTAAAGCTGCCTCTTGTCTTTCCACCTCCTCCCTAAAGCCTGCCTCTTGTCTTTCCACCTCCTCTCCCTCCAAGTGTCCACGACTATAATGAACCCGTGCTTTGCACGGGCTAAGAGGCATGACCATCCTCAACCACTCCCCATCTGAAGGTGGATCTTTGATTCTTAAATTTTGGCTAAGTGCTAACCCATAGCTCTGAGACCTTCCATCTCCTCCTCTTATTCTATTAACCTTCCATCTCCTCCTTCCTCCCCAAGGTGACCTTTCATCTCCTCCATTCCATTGACCTTCTATCTCCTCCTTGCCCCTAAAGCTACCTCTTCTCTTTCCACCTCCTCCCCCTTCCAAGCCTCCATCCAAGAGCTCCTTCTTTGTGACAAGTGGAAGGCTCTTATCCTCCAAGCTCTCAAGTGTCTCTCTTTTTTTGGTTAAAGAAAAGAAGAAGAAGATAAAGATGGAAGACTGAGTGCCAAATGCACTGCAGACGATGAACATGCAGTCGTTCGTCTTATACGCCGTCATCGTGCTCGCGATCTCCGTCGCCACCATCGCTGCACACCAAGCTCTCCTCCGCTTCTCTCCCCTCCATGATCCCTTGCCCACCCTCCTCCCCCCTCCCCCCCCCGCCTCTGGTGCCTTCTCTACTAACTCCGTCCTCCTCAGCACCCATAAAATCGGCCTCCACCTCCTCCCCCAGCCCGAAGATGTCGCTCTTGATCATGCCTCCGGTCGCCTCTACGTCGGATGCGCCGATGGTTGGATCAAGCGTATCGATCCTTCCACCCTTCACATCGAGAATTGGACCCGCATCGATGGCGGTCGCCCCCTCGGCCTCGCCATGGGTCTCCACGGCGAGCTTATCGTCTGCGAACCGTCTATGGTACTGAACAGCCGCTCTTCATGCAATTGGTTTTTGGCGTGCTTCGTTGGACTGGGAAGAGAGAGAGCGGAGACTGGAGGGATTTTCTCGTCCTAGAATTCTAATTACTTTGCAGGGATTGCTCAACGTAACGGCGGAGCGAATCGAGGTGCTCTCCACCGAGGCCGAGGGTGTGAAATTCAAGTGAGATTGGTTCAGTTTTGATTTTTTGTGGACTTCTCTGCCGACACCCACAATCTTTGAATGCTGCTTTTCTGATTACATCTCAAGCTCGATAACCTAGGCTTCTGGTTACTGCAGAATGACGGATGCAGCTGCTGTCGCCAAAGATGGTTCAATCTATTTTACCGATGCGACTCACAAATATGATTTTGCGACGCATACATTGGATATCTATGAGGCTCGACCAAACGGACGACTTCTTAGATACGATCCGGCCACTCGATCCACCACGGTTCTTATGAAAGATTTATATTTCGCAAATGGAGTGGCCCTGTCCACCGATGAGAGTTTTCTTGTGGTCTGCGAGACTCCCTTGTAAGTCTTCTATCTCTTGCTTTGCAAATATAGTGCTTACCACGTAGTAGGGCATGTCTCATTCATCCACCGGGTCGGAGGTTTGTAGCAGGTGAAACTCCTGCAGAGCCTATCCCAAACGCAAGCAAACTATTGGTATGCGGCAGTAGCTCTAAGCTGCTTATGCTGACTCTATAGGTCAGGGGAAGGCCAGTTTCCTCGAGAGATCCTCAAACTGCTGACGAAATTATAAGTCAGAGCGAGGGTTTCCTTGAGAGATTCGGGCTCCACAGAGCCTGATCGAATCACAAGTTAACATGATTGTGGTTGCTTTTTCCAGGGCCAGGTGCCAACGGTATTGGCTTGAAGGCGAAAAGAGAGGCATTGCTGAGATCTTCATAGATAATCTACCTGCATTTCCTGATAACATTAAAAACGACGGCAAGGGGAACTTTTGGATTGGTCTTGTCTCGGTAAGTACCAGAAAGTCTCCCTCTGAAGCTTGTGGGAGAAAGTTGAAACAAATGTGTCTTTCATATAGGAGCTTCTTATTGCATCTTGTTAATGACGCAAAGCACGGAGGCTTGCCTAGTGACTTGGTTCTGTGTTATTCAGAACGTTCCGAGCAACAAGGTTTGTTGAGATTTGTTTAAGAATGGTACCTAGCTTTTAATCCCTATTCTCATCAACAAGGTCTGTTGACATGTGTTTAAGAATAGTACTTTAAATTTATGTTCTCATCACCATCGAATTCTTTTTAACATTTGATTTTGTGCACTCTTCAGAGTAGATCTCCCCTGCTCACTTTCGTCCTCAGATACCCACTTCTGAAGCACTTGCAGCTAGTGTTAGGGTTGTCCAAGTATACAAACAAATTCTTTGAGAGAGCACTCGTGCTATCTGTCAGTGAAGAGGGTGTGCCGTTATCCAATTTTGCAGATCCTAATGGTGTAGCAATTCGATTTGTAACGACAGCCTTGGTTGTTGGAGATGATATGTATCTTGGCAATCTTGGGGAGGATTTCCTTGGCCACTTGAAGCTGAACTCCACTAACTGATCTAGATAAAGTTCGCCAGTTTATTTATTGTCCATGTAGAAAAACATCAAGCTACTTTTCTCCTTCCCAAATGGTTGGACGGAATTGGAGAAGATAAGTAACCTTATTATTCTCTCATATGAAGTTCGATGGTGTACAATTTTAAATCTAGCTAGCAGTGAATGTGTGTGTTGCACACCAATTTGACAAAGAGAGAAGATATGAAAATAGACACTATTTCTAACAACGCCTGAATTTTTCCTAGAAGTGGATTTTATGTTCGGTTATGAAAGTTCAAGAGATTTAAAAAGAAAACGATAAGACGAAAAGAAAGAAGGAACGAAAGAAGATGCGAATCATTGTATATATTTGCTTGATCTAGGTTATGTTGATATAGCCTTAGCATAACTTTCAATTGGTTCTGGTTACAACAGAACCACACAACAAGACAAAGCACCCACAGATGCGCACACAGACGCGTTTTTTTAACTTAAAAAAAACTTACGGTTGCGTCTATTTGCGCGTCTATTGGTGCGTCTATAGACTTGTGTCTCCATGCATGTCTATCTAACAAATAGATGCACAAATAGAAAACAATGGCATCATCATCAAGAACACCCTCTCAACCATCCACGCAAGCCGAGTACCAAGCCCAAGACGAATGCACACGTTGTAGTCAAGTGATGAAGTTTATGATGGACGTGGCTAATGCCACCACACAACTGCCACTGAAAAGGCAAATAAAGGCAATTGTCGCTGCCAGTCTTTTCCACAACCCTAATGACCTGAAGTAATCGGCTATAAAGGTCCTCATCTCGGATGACGATTTAGAGGCTATATAGGATTGTAGTACAGTTGCCCCAGGACACGGTCGACAGCCCATTTCATTGTGTTATAATGAAGCCATGAAAGAGAATGCAGCCTGCATCTGCGATTTTGTTGGCCTCGCCGTAAGCAAACCGTCCACGATATCTACAACATTACAATTCATCATGGACGGGCCATGTTGTCCAATCTACCAAGATCGTTTTCACAGGGCCACAGGATACTATGCCCTCCCTTATGATCATCGCTTTTACCTTGTCTATCTTGTGAATACTTTAAAGGTGAGAAGTGCATGTGGGGCATGTAACGATCTCGTGGCATGTGAGTTGTATGACATGCTCGGCATCGGTGCAATCACTACTACAAAACTAGGTAGAAATGGCAATAGTAAATGGCATACAATTTTCAATTTTGCAATTTCTTATGTATGAAATGGCAACAACTTCTCAAATTGCCATATTTTTTGCAAAAATGGCAGTTAGAAATGGCAAGTAGTTCTTGAACTACCATTTCTTTGGAAGAAATGGCAACAAAAAATGGCAACCTTTTAATGTCTACCATTTCTTAGCAATAATTGGTAGCACCGAATGGCAGCCAATTCTTGACTACCCTTTCTTATGAAGAAATGGCAGCAAATTCTTGATTGCCATTTCTTATGAGGAAATGGCAACAAATTCTTGACTTCCATTTCTTCATAAGAAATGGCAGCAAATTCTTGATTGCCATTTCTTGGTAAGAAATGGCAACCATTTCTTGACTACCACTTCGTTCAAAGAAATGGCAAGTACTTCTTGATTGCCATTTTCTAAGAAGAAATGGCAACACAAAATGGCAATTATCTCTTGACTGCCATTTCTTATGAAGAAATGGCAACCATTTTTTCACTGCCATTCTTACCAAGAAATGGCAGCACAAAATGCATATGTGGAGTAAAATTACACATTAATGGTTGACCATTCAGTTGTTGTAATGTATCTTATTGTTGCCAAAGATTCAGTACTACCATTCACAACATTGATATTACTGTCACCATTTCTATATTGTCTAAGTGTGAAAGATTAATCAAAAGTCTCAAGTGCATTAATACTCATAGTACGTAGTGCGAAGAAGTCATCTAAAATTCTAAGGAATAACTTTTACCTTTTATAACACATGCATTTTACTTGATAACAAATATTATTCAATAGTTGGTTGAAAAATAAATAATACAATTTTTACATAGCAAAATAAATTATAAAATTATAAAGACATTACATGAAGAGTTTTCCAAGAAACATTCAAGCCTATGGTTTGACCCAATGTTTGAATCTCATAATTTTCTTTAAATATACAAGCATCCTTAATGATTGCATCATCAACACTCCCAATGGGTATGGTACCTTGTATAGGCCTTAATGAAAGTAATAGAATTGTTCTTGTAAAAGTTTTATGTGGATCAGGTATCTTTTTCTTGGTCGGGAATGTGTATTTCCACAATTCTTACCATGTAACGTGGATGAGTGTTAAAAATATGCATCGATGTGCTTCTAGCATATGTGTGTGAGTTTGATACTTTATAAAAGTCTTAATACCAATAATACCCTTATCCTTGCAAATTTTTTAGTTGATAGGATATAATTTGCATGGTTGGGTAGGTGTATTTTCACAATTCTTAAACATGCATCATGCAGGAGTGCTTCTAGCATATCTATGTGTGTCTGATAGGCATGATACTTTACATAGCTTCAACAAGATAAAAATCCTTGTGCTTTTAAAGTTTGATGGGGATCAGGCATCGATTTCATGGTTGGGCATGTGTATTTTCAAATTTCTTACCATGCAGTGTGCATGAGTGCTAAAAATTATGCTACAAATCAAGCAATGAGTAAAAAGCAACAATGTCAAGCAACAAAGTAATCAAAACAAACAAGAGAAATGAAAGAACACAAAAAAGACAACAAGATACCAAGAAAGCAACAAAGTCAAGCAAGCAAGCAAGCAACAAGATGCAATCATGTCAAGCAAGCAAGTAATTGCAAAATTTGGGCAGCACCTCCCCTGGGTCATAGAAAAATCTCATATTTGCCTTTTATGCAACCACAAAGACATAAGAAATGTGTAAACATACAATGCAGATTACAAAGAGAGGTGTGGTACAAAAAGAGGCATTTGGGTTATCTTTTTAAAAGTTTATCTGAGTTGGTATAGGCATTGGTATATACTAGCACCTATACCGATGAAAACAAAGTTTTCCTTTATTTTTGCATTTCTTAAAACTTTTAGTACTTCTATCACTTCTAGTTTCCTACAAGGTGTAATAAATGATGACCTGTATTGGATCACAAAATCTTGTAGCTTGGGAGGCCCTCTTTTAGGGTGTGTGTTGACTTTTTTTATCATATCTCCTTTTTTACCACACCTTGCACCCTTTAAAACATACATCATTGTAGTTCTAGCCATGCATATGGTATTAGATGTGCATGATATTTTTCAAAAGCCTCAAACCAGGTGATTTCAAGTCCTATGCAAAGAATCATGGCCATTCGATGTCATTTTCATGGATTGGATTGGATATTTCTTAGTTTTGCACCATGCATGCATGATCATTGAAAAACATTCATCTGTCAACTTCTTGTCATGCAAATGACATTTGTTAAGCATCATAATTTGTGCAACTAGTTAATGCATGAGTTCAAGGCTTGTGCAAAGTATCATGGCCATTTGGTGTCATTTTCATGGCATGGAATGGATATTTCCTAGTTTTTCACCATGCATCATGCATCAATATTCCAAAACATGCATTGGTGTGCTTGTAGCCCTAAAAATGGTATTTGATGGACAAAATACTTTGATCAAGCCTTATACTCGGTAATTTTAATGTCTGCACAAAGTATCATAGCCATCTGATGTCATTTGCATGGCTTAGAATGGATATTTCCTAGTTTTTCACCATGCATCATGCATGAGTGTTGAAAAACATGCATTGGTGTGCTTCTAGCAGCCATGAAAATGGTATTTTATGGACATGAAACTTTGTAAAAGCTTTACAATAGGTGATTTCATGGCCTGTGCAAAGTATGATGACTATCTCATGTCATTTTCATGGCTTCAAATGGATATTTCCTAGCTTTTCACCATGCATCATGCATGAGCATTGAAAAACATGCATTGGTGTTCTTCTAACCATAAAACGGTATTTTCTAGGAATGATACTTTTCACAAGCATTAAACAAGGCAATTTCAATGCATATGCAAAGTATCATGCCCATCAGATGTTAATTGCATGGCTTGGAATGGATATTTCCTAGTTGTTCACCATGCATCATGCATAAGCATTGAAATACATGCATCGGTGTGCTTCTAGCCATGAAAATGGCATTCAAAAGACATGATACTTTATACTAGCATTAAAACTCGGGGGGGTCACTATGTATAAACCCTCTATACCACGTGCGTTCACGGCATATTTCTAAAATCCCTTATCTATAATTTTTTCATTAATAAAATGTACCCCTTTTCTATACAGATTTGTAAATTTTTTCCAAAACTATTTTAAATAGTCCCTTTTGTATATTTATTTTTGTAAATTTTAGAAATAAGAAATATCCTTCTGTTGAACTCACGTGATTGGGTTACATATCATGAGTGACCCCCCTGAGCATTAAAATGGTGTATTTTAAGTCCTATTTCAAAGTATCATGGCTACTATTGGATGTGGTTTGCATGGCTTGGATCAGATATTTCCTAGTTTTCCACCATGCATTATGCATGCCCATTCAAAAATATGCATTTACCAACTTCTAGCCATGAAAATGACATCCAAACGTCATGACACTTTGCACAAGCCTTAAACTAGCAACTTCAAGCCTTTGCAAAGTATCATGCCCATTGGATGTTATATTGCTTGTCTTGGCATGGATATTTCTCATCCATGATCATTGAGAAACATGCATGGACGTGTATTACACAAGAAACTTCTAGCCATTCACTATATAGGGAAAACCTCACAAACTAGGAAAAAGGAGGAAATTTCCTAGATATAACTAGGCATTCTGGTATGTATATCTAGGAAAAATCCTTCCCTAGATAAAATGCATACCTCTATCTAGGAAAAGAGGTTGTCATCTAGGAAATTAGATGAGTGTGTTACATTTCTATATAGGAAGTCGATACCTCTATCTAAGAAAAAGATAAAATGCATACCTCTATCTAGGAAAAGGGGTTGTCATCTACAAAATTAGATGAGTGTGTTACATTTCTATATAGGAAATCGATATTTCTATGTAGAAAATTGATACCTCTATCTAGGAAAAAGAGGTTTTCACCTAGGAAATAAGATGTGTGTGTTGCATTCCTATATAGCAAATCTCATTCTCTAGTTAAGATATATACCTCTATGTAGGAAAAGGGGTGGTCACCTAGGAAATTAGAAGAGTGTGTTACATTATTCCTATATATATATATAAGAAAAAGTTCTTTTATGTAAGAGATTAATTATACGACATGGCATATGGGAATTCTTGTTCCTCGGTGGCATATTCGACATCCAATGAAGTTGAGAGTTTGCAAGGACATAAAAAACATTTAGTTTGAGAATTGTGCAAATTTGAGTGCTGATACGATGGTGGGACATATGGATCTCCTTGTCTATTGTGTACTTTTCCTTGACATAAATATGATCTGCATGTGGATGTGGACAAACTGCCTTTCTAGTAACACATATAGTACCACTATTTGTTGGAAAAGAAATCAGGACAAGAGGCTAGAGGCTAAGCATGGCGATGCTCGAGGGCCATAGAGGAAAGGAGAACGTGAGGGTGAAGCGTTATCATGGGAGGGGAAAAGAAATTAGAAGGGAAGGGAATGAAGAGGGAAACTATGACACAAGGGGAAAGGGAGAGGGGGAAGAGAAGCATGTACATGAAGGGAGGAGGAATGTAAAGATGGAGACATCAAGGGAAGTGGACCTTGCTTTATTTTGAAAGGAACAGAAGGGAGAAATCAAAGTACTAGCTAGGTGGCTTTACAAGAATGAGCGTGTCTCATCAAGGAATATCCCCCTCCTTTTATAGCCAAAAGAGGGGGTCTCTCCCAATTAATGCATCCTCCCACATGCATGGTGTGTGTGGAAAAGTCTCCCATGTGGGCTAGGCAGTTACGCACTCTCAATTGTGTGCGATAACCCTTTGCCTCAATTTTCCACATAAATCAAGCCCCATATCTCAATTCTATGATACTCCCTTGGTCTCTTCCCAATTTTATAATATGTTCAAACCTCTAGGAGAACAAGTGGAGGCTTGGCACAAGGAATCTTGCCACCTCATCATACTTTCCCCATTTTTTAACTTGCTCTCTTGGACCTTCTATACCTCCCCCACATGGGCCTATCCTATATGGAGGGAATAACCCAATATAATATCCATCTCCACCTATTTTATATTACTTTTCCCATGGACTTTGAGCCATATCTCACTAAATGCAGCCTAGGTGGAGGGGTGGCACATGGAGGAGCCATGCCACCTTACATTTTATAATATTACTACCATGGATTATGTACAACACACCTTATGGGTCCTCTTATGTGGAAGGGTGGCACATGGTCATGCCCTGCCACCTCAACCCTGGGCCCTATGCACACCATATTTTATTATACTATTGCCACACATATAAACACACACACATATTAATGCCTTTTTCCTTAGACAATTTTATCCATAACAGTTCCCCCCCCCTGGCAGGGAATGCACAACATTTCCATTCCTGGGTCCAATCATGCACAAAGAAAGGCTTGAGGTAACACTTGTTGATCACCTTCTTGCCATATGGTTCATGCAGCTCCTAAACTTGTACAAACCCATTGCTACATTCCTTGATGACTTTGTATGGACCAATCCACAGTGGCAGAAACTTCTTATCCATTTGGTGGTCCAATCTGTTATCAAAGCATAGCACAACATCCCCCTCAACAAAGTGTCTTTCCCATCCCTTGCGAATCTTAGCATCCAAGCGGGCCTTTTGTTGATTCTTTTGGATCTCTGTTTGGTGTAGTGCAAGGCGTCGGGTTTCATCTAACTTCTCAAGTTGTACCAATCTAGCCTCTACATGTTCATCTTCTGTAATCCTCTGTTCTTGTGCCAATCCCAAGGCTGGAATCTCTATCTCTAGTGGTAAAATTGCCTCAGTACCATACACCAACTCGAAAGGAGTGTGACCTATAGATGTTTTATGAGTGATGTTGTAAGCCCACATGGCTTTAGTGACCTTCTGATCCCATTGGCTCCTATTCCCTATGGCCATTTTTCCCATGGTTTTACAAAGGAGGCCATTGGTCCGCTCTGTTTGACCCATGGATGCCGAATAATAGATGCTAGAAGTGTGATGATCAATACCCATGCGATCCATGAGTAACTCCACTGCTTCATTTAAGAATGCCAGACTCCCATGGTTAGAGAAAATCTCCATGGGTGTCCCAAACCTTGTGCAGATACGTTCAAATATGAAATTTGAAACTGCCTTACCATTTGCAGCGGGGAGGGCGATAGCTTCAACCCACTTAGTGACATACTGAGTGGCTACCAAAAGATACTTCTTTTTGCAGGCAGTCATAGGTAAGAGCCCGACAAAATCTATTCCCCACTTCTGAAACGGATGGATGGACATCATTGGGTGATGTTGCCTAGGACGCGAATCCTTCTTACCAAAGAATTGGCATGGTTCACAGGTTTTGCAATACAAAGTGACATCCTTGAACAAGGTCGGCCAATAGTATCCAGCTTGTAAAATCTTTTGATCTGTATAGTCACTGGCATAGTGGCCTCCACAAAATCCATCATGATAATGCTTCAATACCTTAGGCACTTCATCTGCATCAATGGCCCATCTTAGTACCCCATCCATGCCTTGACGATACAACACCCCATCAAGGAGGGTGTAGCGCCTACTATCTCTGCGGATCTTCTTTCTCTCATAGCTAGTACTTTCTGGAGGAAAGGAGAAAGCAGTTAGAAACCTGTAGATACCACCATACCATGGATTCCCAACTTCTATGGCTACTACAAGGGTTACATCAAGGCACTCCTCTAAATCAATCAAAGCATTCTTCAAGTTGGAACAACCCCCTTTTACAATTTTGAAAGAAAAATCATATTCTTGTAGAACTGCCAACCATTCGGCCAACCGGCCCATGGGATTTGGTGATTGAAGAACCTCCTTTGCAAGACCAGTGCTAGTGAGTGTAATGAAGGACTTTCCAGCCACATAATGCTTAAATTTCTCAATGCAAAACACCAAAGACAAGGCATGCTTGTCAGCCTGTGAATAGTGTCACTCAGTGTCAAGCAATTGTCGAGAAGCAAATCGAATGGGATACATGAACCGATCCTCTCCTTGCTGGAGAAGAATACTTGCCAGAGTGTGCTCACCAAACCCAGGATTGATATAGAAAGTCTTAGACCAATCTGGATTGTGTAAAATGGGTTTTGAAGCCAGAGCATTCTTGATTTGTGCAAACCCATGATCACAATCCTCATCCCAAGAGAAATCAACCCCATCTTTTAATAGCATAGTCATGGGTCATGTCAAAGTAGCATATTGATCAATGGAGCGTTAATAATATCCTGCTAGATTGACAAATGAGCATACCTGATGTTTGGTTGTTGGTGGGGAGAGCTTGAGGATAGCTTCTACCTTCTCGGGGTCAGGCTTGATGCCCTCGGATGAGACAATATGTCCCAGTAACCTCCCTTGAGTGGCTCCAATGGTGCATTTCTCAGGGTTGAGACTGCCATTTGCATCATTGACCCTTTGGAAGGCTAATCTAACCATGACGTGCTCCTTACATGACGAGAATATATAGAAATCATCTAAAAACACCTCCAAGAAATCCCCCAAATAAGGAGCAAACACCATCTACATAAATCTTTGAAAGGTAGCAGGAGCATTGGTGAGGCCAAATGGCATTACTTTGAATGCAAATGTCCCCTAGGGTGTGGCAAATGTGGTTTTAAGAACATCTTCTTTGGCAATTCTGATTCGATAAAACCCAAAGTAACCATCACAAAAAGTATACATCTCATCACCACTTACCTTCTTAAGAATGAGGTCTTGAAAGGGCAGAGGATGATGATCCCTCTTGGTGGCTGTATTGAGTTTCTTATAGTCGATGTAGACCCACCACTTGTTGTTTTTCTTTGGGGTGACTACCACTGGTAAAACCCATTCAGTATTGTGAACCAGAACAATAAACCCAGCCTCTACAAGCTTCTGCAACTCCGAGCACAAAGCATTGTTCTGCAAGGGCCCTAATCTCCGATACTTCTGAGCCACAGGCTTGGCATCAAGCTTCAGCTCTATCTTGTGCTCTATGGCAGTCACATGGCGAAGGTGGTGGTAGCTAGTTGCAAAGAGGTCAAGGAAATCTTTGAACATTTCTAGGAACTCGTCTTTCTCACTTGGAGTGAGGTCTGGGGAAAGCATAGATTCAATCTGTTGAGGACTAGCTGTTACCTTTTCTACAGGTGGCGGGGTCGGAGACACCCCCATCATGTAAACTTCCTCCTCTAAAAATTCCTCCCCCCCATCTGATTCTTCCATTGATTCAAACACCGAGGATGAGAGAGTATCACTGTCTTGCTCCTCTTCTTCTTCCAATTTCGTGGCACCGGGTTGCACCGGGATCTTCTCCTTAGAAGCACGAAAAGACATGTGTCCTGTCTTTCAATAGCTAACTGCATCACTCTTTCTCAACCATGGTCTCCCGAGTATGGCTAGGTAACTCCTGCCTGTATCTTCGATGTCCACTACATAGAAATTGATGGTGGTGGTCAACCCATTGATAGTGATGGGCAGATCCTCAATGACTCAGGGTGGCGAGTCGTTGACCATTTGCTATCTTAATTCGATTGGAGGAATGCCTTGTGCATTTCAAATTCAATTTCTTCATGATTCGGGGCACCATGATATTACATGCAGCTCCCCCATCAACACACACATTTTTGACATGGCAAATCTATGATGACATCTACTGTATGTGGGTGCCGATCAATTTCTTCAGAGATAGAAGATACCTCTCGTACCTTTCCCTTTTTCTTGCTCTTCCTTGTTGAGAGACCTTGCTGCAGCTCACGTCTCACCTTAGGGCTTAATGCTATTAGTTGAGGGAGCGTGATGCTCAAAGACCGATGAGCAAGGTCCTGAACTACCGAATAGTCTTCTTGCCTCGAGCCGATGGGAAAATCCGAGGGTGACCACTTACTCCTGCGAGATCTTTTAGTCTTCTCAGTTGGTGGGTCTGCCATCTCAACATCTGAGGGCTCTGAGAAGGACAGCTTCTTCCTGGGGCAGCCCGGTCCACAGTTTGGAGAGGGGTCCGAGGTGGTACGACTTCTTTTCCCAAGGTCAAGGATCTCTACATCAGAATCCTTAGTGCCTGATTCACTTTGCCTGATTCACTTAGAAGATTCACCCTTGGAATATTGGGACATTCCGTGCAATAATGACCCTTCTGATGGCACTCGTAGCATACAACATTAGCACGGTCTCTCAGAGGATAGTTGGCTTGATTTCTGATGCCCACCATCTCAAGCCAAAGATCATTCAGGGCCTTGGCTAGGTCATTGACTCCAAGTTCTGTTGCAGGGGGGGCCTCTTTAGCTAGAGGGGCCGAGGGAGTAGAAAGGAGGGGGGCTTGTGTGCGAGGCTGGGGAAATCTTCGAGGCGGAGGGTGAGAATAAACACCTTGTTGAGGGTAAGCATCTAAGGGAGGACCATACGTTTGAGGTGGAGGCAGTGGATACATCCCTGATGAGGGGTGGGGGTATGCCCCTACGTTAGACCCCCCAGGTTGTTGTTGCAGGAATTGAGGGGGTTGCGGAGGGACAATCGTCTTCTTTGAAGCGGGGTCAGACTGAACTTTATCAAACTTTTGAGCAATCTCATGTGCTAGCACCATAGTTTCTGGATTCTCCCATTTAAGCTTGAGGCAGAATTCATCACTTGCTCCTGCTACAAGGTAGCCCAGCACATGCTGAGTCATTCCAGGTCAAAATCTGGCATTGTTTGTCCTCCTGCGTGGCAATTAAGTCGTCCAGGAGCATGGCCGCTCGATCCGGTTAACGATAACTAGTCTAAATGGCACTAGCATTGTGCAAGAATTTTTAGGATAGCACAGTAGTAGTGTAGGGATAGCACGGTAGTAGAGCAAGATTAGTGTAGGATAAGTTATCGCCAATGTGGTGGTTGGTTGCACTAGAATATGAACAACCACCAGTGCAGTGGTTTGCTTCTATTATTACAAGATGAATGGATTCGTTATGGTAAACTAGCGCGGTGGTTGTTTGGAGATACTAAAAGCAAGCATGGAATGAAATCTGATGGTTAACGAAACAATAAAAAGTCTAAAGGCCACTGTTTTAGTATAGCACTGTGCAACAAATTTTATGATAGCATGGCAGTAGTGTAGGGATAGCACGGTAACAGTACAGGATAAGTTATCGCAAGTGCAGTGGTTGGTTTGCACTATGATATGAACAGCCACTAGCACGATGATTTGCTTCTATTATTACAAGATGAATGGATTTGTAGGATGTGTGGATTCGTTATGGGAAACCAGCATGGTGGTTGTTGGGATATACTAAAAACAAGCATGGGTTTTATTGTTTGGGTTTAACTTAAACCAACATGGTGGTTGTTTGGGATATAAGAAGCAGTCTGAATACAAATTCCATTTTGTAGGACAAGTGGGCGTATTGTTTCCCTACAATGAGACTACATACATTTTCTTAGTACTATCTCAGTCGTCCTCATCCACCGCTCCAAGACACCCCAAGATGTGCTCATGCATGTCTAAATCCAATTTGAACACACTTTTGCCCTTCTTTTGTTGTGGCATAGGTTGCATTTGGAACTTAATAGCTCCTACTAGATGAGAGTACACACATGTTTATGGCCTCTTATGTAGCAATTCGTAATTGCGGCCTCTCTTGGATGTTTTTTTGTACCAAAAAGCTCCGACTACTACATCTCACTTCTCATAGGCTGTTTCCCAATTATCCTTAAATGTTCTCTCAACCTTGTACTTAGGTTTTGTGCACTGCAATAGAAAGTTTGGGTCATTTTCCTCGTTCTCCCCAGAATCTGCGACAACTACAAAGTTATCCCCCTCTTCCAAACAATCAGTGAGGTCATCAAAACTCTCCCCAAACTATGGCGAGTCGTTTGTCTCTCCATTGTTTGTGACTCCATCTGAACATAGAGGAAAAACTTGAACTCAATCCCATGTCTTCGTAGTTGCAATATTCTCACAATCGTCATGATCCCCTATGATGCATGCAGTGTAGAAATAAGAAAGTTTTCTCGTTTTAATCACTTGCTTGTTTGAAAAGCCCCAATGCAAGGTCACGTCGAGGTGTGTATAGGTTATAGGGCCTCTGCAGGGTGGGGGAAGTTGTAGGTACTTAATCATCCAAGATTTGATGGGAATTTCAAATTCGCCGGAGTAGCAAAATTTTAGCCACTAGTTTCCCCCCCTCCAACGATACATGTTAGCAAAACTGGGTATCCAAAACAAGTGCAATGTGGCCTAAAATTCTTGAAAACACAAATAGGGCAAAAGGCATGCTATCGGGTTTGGTGCTATGTACTATTAAATGCAATGACCTTTGGCATGCTTATGAGCCATATAGAAATCAAGTGCATGGAAAAAGAAACAATTCAAAATTGTAAATAGCGTTGGATTTATTAAAATATATTTTCACATGCACAAATTGCACTTTTCCAACTCCTTACATTTTAGGGTGAATCTAGATACCAATACCAACAACTATCAATCTTTTAAGACTACCATGCACTAGTGCCAATAGTTTGGATTCCAAATTTTCAATCCGTTTTGGTTTTCAACAAATCAAAAAAAAGTTATGGAGCGTGCCCTGAAATGGGTATGCATCACTTTAGCACAACATTGGAGGCCGATTAACCCATGCAAAATGATCTCATTTAGGTGTGTCCTTGGGTTGAGGAGAAGGTCACATAGTGTACTTTTAAATGATTACTTGGTTGCATGTATATATAGAACAAAATTTTGATGTTTCTGAATAAATTGCTATATCCTATAGTCTTCAAGATGCATGCTTCACATGCAACATAGCACTTGTAATTCTTTAACAGTCTCGTTCCAAATCCTTATTCCATAATTTTTTGTCTCATGCTCAAGTTGGAATTGTACTACAACTTGAAGATAAATTTTTCCAAATTACATTGAGCAATGCATAAGTTATGGGTCATGCAAGATACCCATATACAGAAAACTCCCTGAACCTCACCAAAAATGGCTACACCCAAGCAAACAATGACCCCTTAGTACATCGGGTTACCATGCATGTCCTATTTATGGTCCTTCTCTATTTGCTTCATGTGCAGACACATTGAATAAGGTCATCTATAAGAATCACCATCGATTTCTTCCACCTGATCAACCTAGATATGTCACCCCTTGGAATGAAGGCCCGCCACAATCACTCATTGCAGGAGATTGGATGAGAATTTGATACCGTTTCACAACTCCTCCTCCACTTGGCATGAGCCGGTAAGGGTTTGTAACTATTGTGTGCTATATTGAATGGAAATAAGGATTGCACGCTAACACCATCTTTTGTTTAGATACTCCATCTTTTATCAGCTACCATATTGGTCCCACCTCAAGATCAATCACCTACTTGATCCCATACATATCTTCAAGAATGTGGCATCTACCATTTGAGAGCATTTGAATGGGACATGAGATTCTGCATGCATAAGGGAGGGTCTACGCACCACAAGGAGGATGCATGAAGCTTGACCACAAGAGAGGCCAAATGGGTGTGTCTTTTTACCCCATGCACCATGGAAGTTATCAAAGCTAGAGATGGTGGTGGTGAAGCGAGCTACCACTACAATTCATACTCCCATTGGATGCATGAGGTGTTTGAAGGGGGCCTTCACAAAGAGCAAGAAAAGAGGTGTAGAGAAATTATATGGCTTGAAATCTCATGATTGGCACAAGATGCTCCAAGTATGGCTTGGAATAATCTATTTTTCCTTCCAAATTTGTATGTAGAAGCAACTAATCAACCATTGCTCATGTGTTCAGTTCATACTACCTACTAGTTGCATTTCTCATAGTGCATTGAAGGATGTGAAGTATTGTATTTACAAGATGGGCCAGATTGTGAGGTACTTCACACTATACAAAATGTGAAGCATATCAATGCGTGATGCAAGGTTTTCATATTGCTAATATGGTGCACTTTTTTCTTTCTAGGTATGTGAGCTCAAATGAAATAGATCCCACCATGCTTGAGAATGCTTGAGTTATGTTAGTGGAGCTGGTTTATTTAGTGGAGGAGACCTTTCCATGTTCTATTCTCACAAGCCAACTACATCTCATAGTGCATTTGGTGGATGAGATTGCTATATGTGGCACTGCACATGCACAATGGTTGATCTTCATCGAGCACTTAATGAAGACCTTGAAGGGTTTTGTGAAGCAAAATGCAAGGCCTAAAGGTAGCATGGTTGAGGGTTGGTTGGTACAAGAGTCACTTGTATATATTTTTGAGTTTCTTGTTGATGTGGATAGCTCTCTCCCATGACTATGGAGAGATGATGAAGACCTAAGGATGACCTCTATTGTGCCTCAAGGGAAAGGACGGAGCAAAGTAATGGACATGGAGTTGCTTAATAATCTAAACCTCTATTGCATGCTTAATACTAATGTGATGAAAAGATGGGTGCCAAGTGTATACTGCTCATGTTGTCACAATAAATGACAAATGGCCCACCATCTGTAGACTAATGCATATCATAAAGTAGCTTATGCAACCAAGCTACCTCACATGCAGCCATTACTGCACCCTTGTACTCAACCTCTGTGCTCGACAAGGCAACTGTAGGCTATTTCTTGCTGCTCCAAGTGACTGCAGCACTCCCAAAAGAGAACACATATCCACTAGTAGATCGTCTATCAGAAATACTACTAGCCCAATTAGCATTAGTGTATCCATGCAACTGTATCTGAACCCCAATCTCATAAAATAGTCCATACTGCAATGTGGACTTCACATACCTCAGTATGCATCTAGCCGCATCCAAATGCGGTTTCCTTGGAGCCTGCATAAACTGACTTACCAACCCAACAGCATAGCTCAAATCTATCCTGGTAATAGTCATATAAATCAAACTTCTTACTATGCATCTATACATAGTAGGGTCTTCTAGAAGCTCACCTGCATCTGCGTTCAACTTCAGATTCTGCTCTTAAGGGACTGAAATAGGCTTACAGCCTATCATCCCATATTTGGACAGCATGTCCAATCCATACTGCCTCTGCAAGAGCTGTATCCCACTTGGTGATTTAATCACCTCAATGCCCAATAAATAACGCAGCTCTCCCAAATCCTTCATCTCAAACTTCTGCCTCAATAGCATTTTCACATGAAGGATATCTTCATCACTATCACCTGTGATGATCAAATCATCAACATAAATGACCAGCAGCATAATCCCTTTCTCTGTTTTTCTCACATAGAGTGAGAAATCTACCTTGGAAATCTGAAAGCCAATAGTGACAAGATACTGTCCTATCTTGTCAGACCATGCTCTAGGTGCTTGCTTCAAGCCATACAATGCTTTCTTCAACCTGCAAACAAACTCAGGATGAGTAGCATGAACATAACCTACTGGCTGCTCCATAAAGACCTCTTCTTGCAAATCACCATGCAAGAAGGCATTCTTTACATCCATCTGATGTAAAGAACATCCCTTTGATGCAGCCATAGCAATGGCTGCTCTTACGGTTGCCATCCTTGCAACCGGGCTGAAAGTTTCTTCATAATCAATGCCATATGTATGTGCATACCCCTTGACAACTAATCTTGCCTTGTATCTATTCACAGAACCATCTGCATTGTGCTTGATCTTATAAACCCACTTACAACCAATTGCATTCTTGCCTTTAGGCAAAGGCACCAATTCCCATGTAGCATTAGCATCCAAGGCATCCATTTCTTCATCCATGGCTTTCTCCCATTTTTCATTTCCCATGGCTTGCTCAAAAGAAGTGGGTTCTGGTTCATGTATCACTTTGACCATATAGGCATAGTGAATGGCTATAAATCCATCATATTTCAGCCTATCCACAGAATACTTAACTCTGGTAGACCTGCACAAAATAGGCTCACTACCAGGTGCTCTCAAAACATCCCTTGTCTTCCTTACTCTAGGTGTAACAACAGAAGGAATACCCAACTCATCATCAAGGCTCTGAGCCATTGGATTCACCATCCACATAAGAGTGACCTGCATTCACATCAAACATGGCTGATCTACTTTCTCTTTTCCTTTTGCTGATACTTGAATACCACTATCTGCATTGCTTTGAGGAGATCCTCTTGATCTCAATCTGCCTATCCATGGCAAAGTATGTGAACCACTACTAGAGGGCACTACAGGTCCACTAATATTTTGTGATTGCTACTATGAATTCTATGCAGCATTACCATTTTTTGCATCTACATCATCAATCACAGTTACTGGTTTATACCAACTGCTCATCTCATTACAAACAACATCTCTGCTTACTATAAACTTATGAGTAGAAGGGTTATAGCATCTATATCCTTTCTGCTCAGAGAATAACCAATAAAGATGCACTTCTGAGCTTTTGGATCCAACTTGGATCTCAACTCATCTAGCACATGAACATAGGCAATGCAACCAAAAACTTTCAAATGAGAAATATATGGTTTTCTACCAGTATACCTCTCCTCTGGTGTCATGCCATGTATTGCTGTAGTGGGAGTCATGTTCATTATGTAGACTGCTATAGCAACTGCTTCAGCCTAATAATAATATGGCAAGTCCTTTTCGTTGAGCATGGCATGAGATACTTCTCCAATATTCCTATTTTTCATTTTTGCAAGTCCATTTTGCTGTGGGGTATGACTGCATGAATATTGCTACTTTATGCCATGCTCTTGCAGGAACCTTACAAACTCATTTGAGAGGTACTCTCCCCCTCCATCTAACCTTAGGCATTTTATTTGCAGGCCTATTTCTTTCTCAACCATAGCTTTAAAGGCTATGAAATGCCCAAACACTTCACTTTTCTTTTTCATAAAATACACCCAAACTTTTCTACTGTAGTCATCAATAAAAGTGACAAAATAATGATAGCCTCCAATAGATGCAGTTTTAGTAGTCCACACATTAGAGTGGATTAATTCCAATGGCCTCTTACTCTCTTGAACATGTCTAGGAAATGGTTTCCTTGCCTGTTTTCCAAATTGATAGGCTTTACATACCTTATGCATTTCTGCAACCTTGAACTTAGGCAATCCTACAACAATATTTTGGGCCTGCATTAATTTAAGTCACTGTACATTAACATGACCAATGCATTTATGCCAGATATCAATATCTGCAACTACACCGGTCCCATATGCAAACATTGCCTCACTCAATTCAAGCATGTCCGCATCCAACATAAACATCCTGCCCTTCTTCCCTTTTGCTATCAAGCGACCTTTATTTTTCATATCCTCAACAAAGCATCCATGAGGATTAAATCTGACCTGCAAGCACTGCTCAACCATTTGACCAACAAAACCCAGGTTCTTGGTGATATTTAGGACATGAAATACATTAGACAGGTATTTCTTTTTCCCATCCTACGTAGACAAAGGAATTTTACCAATTTGCACAATAGGATGTGCAGTATCATCACCAATCTCCACAAATCCTGGTCTTTCCATTTTTCTTGCATCCTGCATCCATTCTGCATGACTTGTCATATGGTTTCATGCACCTGAGTCAACATACCACACATCATTGCTTTCTTTTGCACTTGTCACAGAATTGGTCATGTGCTGCACCATAAACAAATGCTCACTTTTGTCATCACCCTGTCTACTAGAGGATGCATAATTGCCTTGTTGCAATTTTCCACTCGGGGGGGTCACTCATCATATGTAACCCTATCACGTGAGTTCAACAGAAGGATATTTTTTATTTCTAAAATTTACAGAAATAAATATACATAAGGGACTATTTAAAATAGTTTTGAGAAAAATTTACAGATTTGTATAGAAAAGGGGTAGATTTTATTAATGAAAAATTTACAGATAAGGGATTTTAGAAATAGGCCTTGAACGCACGTGGTATAGAGGGTTTATACATAGTGACCCCCCCGAGATTTTCCAGTCATTATGTCATTCTGCTTTTTATAGTAGTCTTTACGCATATGAGCCATTTTACCATAGTAGTAGCATTCAACATTGTTGTTTGCATTTTGGCCTCTCTACCATCCACCACAACCTCTTTGGCTCCTGCTACCTGTAAAGTTATCATGTCCTCCTCCATAGGACTGGTTTTCTTGAATTTGCTGCATATTCTAATTTCTACCATGGCCTCCAAATCGGCCTGCTCTACCTCTACCTCTACCTCTTCTAGCATTTGAGTAGAAGACAGTTTCTTTTGAAGTTCCTCTTGAAGAAGATGCACCACCATTTCTCTACTCTTCAAAAATTAGAAGAGCAATCAACTCCTCAAAATCAAGAAAATTCTCACGGACAGCAATGGATGTACGAAATTGTGCATAATCCTTTCCTAGACCATTCAAGGTCACAGAAACTAAATCATCATCTTCCACTAGTGACCCAATAGAAGCAAGTGCATCTGCAATCTTCTTCACCTTCATGTGGTAGTCATTGATGCTCATATTTTCTCTCTGCACATTATGCAACTCTTGCTTGAGCTACATTTTCATGGCTTGCATATTTGTGCTATACATTTCTATCAAAGTATCCCATGCTTCCTTCGGCGTGCTTGCATCTTGAATATGCACAATCATAGAATCTGAAATACTGATAGACAGCTAGTACATAACTTTTCTGGCTCTCTCATGCTAGCCTTTAAATGCCTGCAACTCCTGTTGATTGGAAACATTAGGAATAACTGGTTCTTGTTTAGCTCCAATAATGAACTCCCAATAGCTTTTTCCCTTAAGGAAATTTGTCATTCTAAACTTTTGTGCTTGGAAGGTATTCTTGTCAAGCTTTTTTGTGACTATATATGAAAGAGAATCAGACGCCATTACAAAACACTGCAAAAATATTCTATCACTGCAAAAAACACAACTTCTGCCTCATAAGGGCAAATCTACAAAGCTGATGAAAGTGGTATTTGACCACACAATCACTTCCTAGTGATGATTTTGCATCAATAGGAAATAAGAATGATTCTGTCACTCCCAATATCTCTGTGCATAGGCATATGATGCAATTTCTGTGGAATAGTGGTTGCATAGCAAAAACAGGGCACTTTTTTGAGTGCCTACAGAACACTTCTACCACCAAAATGGCCTCAAATAAAAGAAATAATGTCACCAAGGGCTTCGCCTACTCCCACAGCATATACTGCCCTCTTGCCACACTGCAAAGGGCATCCCAATCTGAGACAGTGCAGTCTTGGACTTTTTGGCTGTCCTATCTACAGAGATTTGCTCCCAAACTCGAAAAAGGAAAGCAACATTGATCCTCTTACCAAGACACTACAAACTTGGTTTGCTTTCTTGAGCTCCTTACCACGAACCGAGTTTTGATACCATGTGAAGAGAGTGGGAGAGAAGTAAGGAGTCTCACTTGCAGCTTTCTCACATACACAATGGGGGAATACACACAAAGGTGGAGGCTAAAAACAAATTTTCTCTTCTTTTTTTGTTGTGAAAGCCAAAAGAACTCTCTCTAAGTACAAAAGGAATAGGTGAACCCTATATGTGGGTCTCAAACCAAACTTAGCTAACCTAGGTGGCATACTAACTGAGCCACTAACTAGAGTACATAAAGATAGCTGTCATCTAGCTATTATTCATGGGCGGTGTGCCAACCACATCTGCAGCTAATAAGTCAATGACATAAATGCACAACGGTCACCCTGGCATATCACAAGTGGAGCTCGATATCTCAACAAAAAGATACAAGTATGCAAAGGCAAGAAGACAAGGAGAAAGGACCCTCTTTTGTACACACCATGGATCTCGTGTGCCATACCCTGAGCATCTAACAGCACTTCCAAAGGATATTCATGTGGATTGGCTACTTGACAAAATGGAGAGAGCAGAGAGAGACGAGGGGATGCATATCACAATGGAAGAATGGGAGTATGCTAGAGGATGCATGAGCAAGGTCAGTTTATAGAATGTTATGCATAAGTTAGGAGCTTTCAACGATTTAGATTGCTTATTTAATTGATTTTGTCTTGGTGTAATGTGTAAGAAAACAATACAACGTCTGTGCTCAACAGATAACAGGATCTCGTATGCAAGAGAGAAAATAGATAGTATGAAGAATCAAAAATTTGATTACTATAAAACTGATACAATAGATGGCGCTGCCGCCCAGCCATGTGCTCCTGTGAAAGAAGCTTCGATGGCGAGTAGGAAACAGTAGAAGACGGAGGCTGGATGCTAAGGAATCAGGGTTGCTGTAGCCAATGATGAAATGGGCTTCACGGGCTTGCTTTTATATAGCCACCAGTCATAGTCGATTAGACCCAATTGGGTGATTGACCCAGTCTGCCCAAAATGGTCACAGTCTCGAAATAGGCCACCGACCACACGATATACCCGGTGTGCAAAATAGAGCAACTAACCTACCGCTTCCATTCGGCCCAGAGCCATCCAAGATCATCTGAGACTCCAAATGGGCCCCGCAACCTGAGAGTGGGCTGCCCCGAGAAATGCTCCATCTACCCTCAATGCGGTCAGTCATGGGATGCCTTCCCACACTTGCATGTAGCCTAGTTGGCAGTGTGCCAACTCCGTCCAGCCATCAGGCCACACATGGCCCCCATCTGGTGTCCAAACCAAGAACTACCGGATAACCAAGCTACTCAAATCCCTTCTCCTCATATGGGGGACTTACAAGTAGAGTTAGCTGGTTCCCTCATAGTTACATGAGAGTGGAGCATTGATATCTAACACCCCCCCTCAATGTCCACCCGCAAGTGAACTTACTTTTTCGGCCCAATGCCAAGTTGATGAAGATGCCTCTCCAGCAAGTCTGTTCCAAGAGCCTTCGTGAAGATGTCCGCAGCATTCTCTATAGTCGGACAGAACACCAAGTCGATCTCTGCATCCATGATGAGCTCGCGTACAAAGTGATATTGAATCTCAATGTGTTTTGTATGAGCATGGAACACAGGGTTCTTTGCAATCGCCATGCAACTCTGATTTTCACATGATAACTACGTAGGCTTGTTCTGCACTGCACTCATGTCCCCTAAAATCCTCCTCAACCACACTGCCTTACAAGAAGCAAAGCATGCTGATTTGTACTCAGCTCAGTTGAAGAAAGAGCAACTATGGGTTGCTCCTTGCTGACCCATGACACAGCTCCAAATCCAAGTGAGAAACAGTAGCCTGTCACTGATCTCCTGCTGTCCATGTCTCCTGCCCAATCTGAGTCATAGAATCCGGTCAAGATGTTGCCCTTGGTATAGGTGATGCCATAATCAAGTGTGCCTTTGATGTATTTCAACACCCGCATCCCTGCCCTCTAATGGTTCTCCCGGGGCTTATTGGAAAACCCGCTTAGTATACCAATCACAAAGCTGATGTCCGGCCGCGTGTTGCACAAGTAAATCAAACTGCCCACAAGTCTTCCGTACTTTGCTTCATCCACCAGTGGTGATGAATCCTCGTTTGAGAGCTTCACGTCAACCTCCATAGGGGTACCAACTATCTTGCACTCAGCCATGCCAAATGCCTTTAGTATCTCTCCAGAATACTTCAGTTGTGAAATGAAGATCTATTTTGGCTCTTGCCAAACTTCAATCCCTAAATAGAAATGCATCAATCTGAGGTCTATCATTTCAAACTCTCTTCCTAGCAAATGCTTTGTCTGCAAGATCTTCTCTTCATGGTTCCCTGTTATGACACAGTCGTCCACATAAAGGACCACGATCATACACTTGCCTCCTTTTCCAAAGATATACAAATTTGCATCATATGGGCTCCTCCTGAACCCGTTTTGCCGAAAGTAGGCATCAATCCATTGGTACCATGCTTGTGGGGCCTATTTCAGCCCGTAAGGTGCCTTCTTCAGTTTACAGACTTTACCTTCTGAACTGGGGATCACAGAACCTGGTGGTTGTTCCACGTATACCTCCTCCTTGAGATCTCCATTCAGAAAGGCAGATTTTACATCCATCTGAAACACAGGCCAACTTCCCTGGGCTATTAAAGCCAAAACACTGCGAATTGTGGTTAGTCGAGTTGTGGGAGCAAAAGTATCCTGATAATCAAAACCATGTACCTGTGTGAATCCCTTTGCCATGAGTTGAGCCTTGTACTTATCCAACATGCCGTCGGACTTATACTTGGTCTTGTACACCCACTTGGTGCCAATTACCTTGCATTTTGGTGGATGATCCACAAGGTCCCAAGTGTTGTTCTTCATTATGGAGCCATACTCCAACTGCATAGCCTCCATCCACCTATCATCACCCTGTGCCTCTTCAAGACACTTGGGTTCATCAGCACGGATCACTTCTGTCATCAAAGCATAGCTGACCAAGTGTTCTTGCGCCCTTCTTTGCTCCTCTAATCTCTTGGACCGTCAATGTTCGGATGGTTCCTCCTCAATGGCTAGAGGTTCTCTGTCGTCCAAAAGCTACTTTACCCACTTCGGGAATGGCTATTGCTGCTATGGTTCTACAGGCTCTTCTTCATCTTCTTTATCTTGAATCCTCCCAAGCACCATTGGGGGAGTTCAGTCTGCTGTTGGTGGTGGTACTGGATGGATATCCTGGTCCTGGTTGTCTGGGAAGGAAGCATCCTCCTCCAATTGATGCGGCTATTCTAAGAAAACCACATCACGACTTACTATTACCTTCTTGGTAACAGGGTTATAGAGGGGTTAACCCTTCACCTCTTCACTATAGCCCAAGAAAATACACTTTCGGCTCTTCGGTTCTCGTTTGGTCCTGTTAGCATCAGGGACATGCACAAATCAATCACATCCAAAAACTCTGAAATGTGCAGCTGAAAATTTTAGCACAGAAAGCATTTGGCAAATCTTTCCCTTTCATCATACTCTTGCCCATTTCACAATGATGCGCATCTTGCATTCTGCTACTCCATTTTGCTGTGATGTGTGTGGCATGGGTTTCTGCCTCTTCATCCCATGACTTTTGTAGTAACTTTCGAATTCAGTTGATGTGAACTCTCTGCCTCTGTTTGATCTCAATTTCTTCACCTTCCTCCCCGTTTCTTTCTTGACCATTACATGCCATTCCTTAAACTTACTAAAAGCCGTGGTCTTTTGTCTTTAGGAAAAATATCCATATCCTTCTACTGTAGTCGTCGATCAGCGTCATGAAGTAGTAGGAACCACCCAAAGCTTCCATCTCCATCTTTTTGCAGAGGTCCGTGTGAACGAGCTCTAGAGGAGCCTTTGCCCTACTGGCCTCTTTAGGAAAGGGCTGCCGATGCTGCTTGCCCATCATGCAAGCTTCACATACATCGGGCAGATCTATAATTTCTGGTAGGTCTGCAATCATTCCACTTTTATGCATCTTCTTCAAAGAACTAAGGTTTAGATGACCAAACTTCTCATGCCACAGCTTAGTGTTCTTTACATCGGCTCGAGCACTGAAAGCTGAGAGTTTGTAGATGTTGTTGCGCCATGTACCTTTACCAACAACCTTTCCTTGAAGATCTAGATTTTGTGCACCATTCTTATCAAATTGAACTTTGAGGTCCCGATCCGTGATCGCAGAAACGGACAAAAAGTTCCTCTTAATATCTGGCACATAAAGAACATCGGACAACTGTTTTACAACTCCATCTGACTTGAGAGCAATCGTACTTTTTCCTTTTGTTGGACATTTTGCATCATTGCCGACTGCTACCAGGATGTCATTCCCTACCGGCTTTCTGCATATTCAGTGCCATAACAAGACCTTCGTACTTTGGTGGGAGAATCCATATGCACCTTCGTGCTAGATTCTCTCTGGTTATGGTGATGCCAATCACAGTCATCTGATCGCGCAGATTCTTCACCCTAGTGATGAACTTCTCTGCCACTTCAGACTCAGACAATTTCTCGTTCACGAGTTGAGTCTCCAAATTCTGAATTCGCGTCTGATTCGTGGTTTCGTACTGATTTTAACTTTTGCCCAAACTCTATTTATCCCTCCTCTCTTCTATTTCGTTATTATTTCCATTCATTCATACATTGCTACTCTCTTCAAGCTCTCTTCTTAGAAACCAAAGGTACAACCTAATTCTTCTTTGAAGGAGTACGAAAAAAGGGTGTTGTATCATTTTGGCCTCTTTCTCTGTCTTATTGGAGTATAAAGAATCAACTTCAGAAGAAGGGACACATAGTTTTAAGTGTTGAGATATCAAGCTCTACCCCTGATACATCTCCTGGATGACTATCATTTATGTCACCGCCTATGTTAGTTGTACTCGTGGTGTAGTTAGACTACCACGTATGTTTTTGGTTTGGGTTCACATATGAACCACGTATTCTAGGTTTGACATATAGGGTATTTCCCTCTTCTATTGTATTATTGTTGGTGTGTGCAAAAGTGAAGAAAAGCTTCACCCTCCAACCTTGTGTCCTCTCTCTTTTGTGTGTTGTGAAGAAAGCTGAACTTGAGTCTCCTATCTCTCTCCCTCTTTCTTTACATGGTATCAGAGCCTTGTTCGTGGTAAGGAGCTCAAGAAAGCAAGCCAAGTTTGTGGTGTCCTGGTAAGAGGACCAGTGTTGCTTTCCTATTTCGAGTTTGGGAGCAAATCTCTGCAGGTAGCACAGCCAGAAGTGCAGGAGTGCACTGTTTCAGATTGAGAGGCCCTTCGCGGTGTGGCGAGAGCGCACACCGTTTCGAAGCCCGTTTTGGAGGCGGAAGTTCTTCGTAGGCACTCAGAAAAAGGCCCTGTTTTTGCTGTGCGACCACCGCGCGGCTAGTCGGTGGAAAGGTGCCACAGAAATTGCATCGTATGCCTGTGTGCAGAGATATTGGGAGTTGCAGATTCATGCCTGTTGCCTGTTGATGCAAAATCGTCACTAGGAAGTGACTGTGTGGTGAAATACCACTTTCGTCAGTGTTGCAGATCTGCCCCTGTGAGGCTTTCCGCAGAAGTTTTGCTATTTGCCCTTGTGAGGCATTTGCTGTGTTTACAGGTTGCTGTTGCAATTCGTGTTTTGTAAAATGTCTGAGAATCTGTCTACCATTGTCAGTGAGAAGCTTGACAAGAACAACTTCCAAGCATGGAAGTTCAGGATGACAAACTTCCTTATGGGAAAGGGAGTTTGGGATTACATCAGTGGTGAAACTGCAGAACCAGTTTTGGGTAATGCTCCCACTCCTGCTGAATTGAAGGCCTTTAAAGAATGGCATGAAAAAGCCAGAAAATGCTTGTATTGGCTGTCTGTTAGCATTTCAGATTCTATGATTGTGCATATACAGGATGTAGAGACGCCTAAGGAGGCATGGGATACATTGGTGAAGCTGTATAGCACAAATACCAAAGCACGAAAGATGCAGCTAAAGCAGGAGTTGCACAATGTGCAAAGGAAAAATATGAATATAAATGAGTATTCCTTGAAGGTGAAAGGCCTTGCAGATTCTCTTGCCTCCATTGGAGCACCTGTTGATGATGAGGACTTAGTGTCCGTGACCTTGAATGGTCTTGGGAAAGATTATGCACAGTTTCGGACATCCATTGGAGTCCGTGAAACATTTCCTGATTTTCAGGAACTTATTGCTCTCTTGCTGAGTGAAGAGCAAAGGAATGGTGGTTCAGCCACCTCAACTTCTCAAGAGACTGCTTTCTACTCGAATACAGGTAGAGGCAGGGTAGAGGAAGAGGCCGTTTTGGTGGCCGTGCAGGAAATCAGAATCAACAGCAACAACAGGAAAACCAGTCCTATGGAGGAGGACGTGGTAGTTCTAGAGGCAGGGGGAGCTAAAGAGGCCGTGGTTCATGGCAAAGGAACCAGCAAGTAAATAGCAGCACAGAATGCTATTATTGTGGAAAGCCTGGACACAAGGAGAATACATGCTATAAAAAACAGAATGACATCAAAAGTGGGAAGTTGCAGCAAAGCAACTATGCATCATCAAGTGGGCATGGTGACGACAGAAATGAGCACCTTTTTGTGATGCAGCATATGGTTAACTCCATGTCAGGAGATGCTGCAGCTTGCAATGATGTTTGGTATGTTGATTCAGGTGCCTCTAACCACATGACCAGTCATGGTGAGTGGTTTCATGATGTTAGAAATTTGGATAAGCCAGGTTATGTTGAAACAGGTGATGATACTGCGCACCCAATTACGCAGGTTGGTAAAGTGCCATTGGCTATGTAGGATGGCAAAACGAAGTACTTGGCAGATGTACTTCATGTTCCAAAAATCACTAAGAACCTGGTTTCAGTTGGCCAGATGGTTGAGCAAGGTCTGCAGGTTAGATTTAATCCTGATGGATGTTTTGTTGAGGACTTGAAAAATAAGTGCCGCTTGGTTGCGAAAGGCAATAAAAATGGCAGAATGTTCACCTTGGATGTTGATATGCCTGAGGTAAAAGCTGCTATGTTTGCGCATGGGAGAGGTGTCATTGCAGATATTGAGATATGGCACAAGCGCATTGGGCATGTGAATATACAAAGGCTGAAATCTATGCAAACGAAAAACATTGTTGCAGGTTTGCCTAAATTCAGAGTTGAGGGAATGCAAAAGGTATGTGAAGCATGCCAAATGGGTAAGCAGGCCAGACATGCATTTCCCAAAAATGCTAAGGTGAGCAGAAGACCTTTGGAAGTGATCCATTCAGATGTTTGGACAACCAAAGCTGCTTCTATTGGTGGATGCCATTATTATGTGACGTTTATTGATGACTACACTAGGAAGGTGTGGATTTATTTTATGAAGCACAAAAGTGAAGTGTTCAGCCATTTCAAGGCTTTTAAGGCCATGGTTGAAAAAGAGAAAGGTGTGCATATTAAAGTGCTAAGATCTGATGGAGGGGGAGAGTACTTTTCAGAAGAATTTTGTGAATATCTGAAAGAACAGGGAATTCAAAGGAAGTACTCATGCAGGTCTACCCCTCAGCAGAATGGGGTTGCAGAAAGGAAGAACAGGCATATTGCAGAAGTAGGACGGGCGATCCTAAATGAGAAAAACATGCCTGATTATTTTTGGGCTGAAGCAGTAGCAACTGCTGTTTATATTATGAACAGAACCCCCACTGCAGCTGTCCATGGCATGACGCCTGAAGAAATGTATACAGGCCAAAAACCAGATATTTCTCACTTGAAGGTATTTGGTTGCATAGCTTATGTTCATGTTCCTGATGAGAAGAGAACAAAGCTGGATCCAAAGGCAGAAAAATGCATCTTTATTGGATATGCTCAGCACCAGAAAGGGTATCGCTGTTATAACCCTTCCACCCGCAAAATGCAAGTGAGCAGAGATGTTGTTTTTGATGAAATGAGCGGCTGGTATGCACCAACTGTTATGGTAGGAGATGAAGATGCAGGAAATGGGAATGCTGCAATAAATGCAGAGCAGCAATCTCAAGCCTTGAGTGGACCCAGAGAGTCCTCTACTAGTGGATCTAATGCATGGACAGGGAGATTGAGATCTAGTGAATCGTCACATGGCAGCCCTGATAGTGTTGTGCAGGTATCACATAAGGGAAAAGAAAAAGTAGACCATGCTCCAGTGTTTGATGTGTCTGCTGGTAGCTCTCATGTTGATGGAGAGTCAAGCGGCTCTGAAATGAGCCTTGATGAGGAACTTGGGATTCCTTCTGTTGTTACACCTGGTGCAAGGAAAAGCAGGCATGATTTAAAGACTCCTGCAACTGATCCAGTTGTACGGAGGTCCACTCGTATTAAGTATCCAGTTGACAGGCTGAGATATGATGGGTATACAGCACATCACTATGCTTATATGGTCAAGGTTCTAGAGGAGCCAGAGCCCACATGTTTTGAGGATGCAGCAGGGCATAAAAATTGGGAAGCAGCTATGGATGAAGAGATGGCTGCCTTGGATGCAAACCACACTTGGGATTTGATGCCTTTGCCTCATGATAAGAAGGCTATTGGCTGCAAGTGGGTTTACAAAGTAAAGCACAATGCTGATGGGTCTGTTAGCAGGTACAAGGCAAGATTGGTTGCCAAAGGTTTTGCGCAGACATATGGAATTGACTATGAGGAAACTTTCAGCCCAGTTGCAAGGATGGCAACCGTGAGAGTAGTAATTGCTATGGCTGCTGCAAAGGGATGGTCTTTGCATCAGATGGATGTGAAAAATGCCTTCTTGCATGGTGATTTGCAGGAAGAGGTTTATATGATGCAGCCGGAAGGTTATGAGGATAATTCACATCCCGATTTTGTATGCAGGTTGCGCAAAGCCTTGTATGGCTTAAAACAGGCACCAAGGGCATGGTCAGACAAGATAGGGCAATATCTTGCCACTATTGGATTTCAGATTTCCAATTCAGATTTTTCACTTTATGTGAAAAGGACAAACAGAGGGATTGTGCTTATAGTCATCTATGTTGATGACTTGATTATTACAGGTGATAGTGATGCAGACATTAATGAAGTGAAGCTGCTGTTGAAGCAGAAATTTGAGATGAAGGATTTGGGAGAGCTGCGTTACTTCTTGGGCATTGAGGTTATTAGATCCCCGAGTGGGATATGGCTGTTGCAAAGGCAATACGGTTTGGACATGCTGTCCAAATATGGGATGACAGGCTGTAAGCCTATTTCTGTTCCATTGGAGCAGAATGTGAAGCTCAATGCAGAGACAGGTGAGCTTCTTGAAGATATTACTATGTACAGGCGCATAGTAGGTAGCTTGATTTACATGACTATAACCAGACCAGATTTGAGCTATGCTGTGGGGCTGGTGAGTCAGTTTATGTAGGCACCAAGGAAGCCACATTTGGATGCGGCTAGGCGCATACTGTGGTATGTGAAGTCCACATTGCATTATGGACTGTTTTATGAAGCTGGGTGTGCATTACAGGTACATGGATACACAGATGCTGACTGGGCTGGTAGTGTCTCAGACAGGAGATCTACTAGTGGTTTTATGTTTTCCCTTGGGAGTGGTGCCATCAGTTGGAGCAGCAAGAAGCAGCCAACAGTTGCCTTGTCGAGCACAGAGGCTGAGTACAGGGGTGCAGCAATGGCTGCATGTGAGGTAGCTTGGTTACGGAAGCTACTTGGAGATATGGGACAGTCAGTTCATGCAGCAGTTGTCATTCATTGTGACAACATTAGCAGCATCATGCTTGCTAATAACCCAGTTTATCATGCTAGAACGAAGCACATTGAGGTGCATTATCACTTTGTGAGAGAGAAGGTTCTAGCTGGTGAGATTGATCTTGTCTATGTCAGCACTGAGGAGCAGGTGGCTGATATTTTTACGAAGGCATTGGGTACCAAGAAGCTTCGCAGATTTAGGAGCTTGCTTGGTGTACGTGAGATGGATTTGAGCTTGAGGGGGAGTGTTGAGATATCAAGCTCTACCCCTGATACATCTCCTGGATGACTATCATTTATGTCACCGCCTATGTTAGTTGTACTCGTGGTGTAGTTAGACTACCACGTATGTTTTTGGTTTGGGTTCACATATGAACCACGTATTCTAGGTTTGACATATAGGGTATTTCCCTCTTCTATTGTATTATTGTTGGTGTGTGCAAAAGTGAAGAAAAGCTTCACCCTCCAACCTTGTGTCCTCTCTCTTTTGTGTGTTGTGAAGAAAGCTGAACTTGAGTCTCCTATCTCTCTCCCTCTTTCTTTACATTAAGGTAATGAAGTGATTTCTCTTTGAAAAGTGTCTCTTTACTACATTTTTATCTCACAAGTTGTCTATGCATGTGTTTGTTGCAAAAGGTAGAGAGGAAGAGGAGATAGAGGTTGATGATATTTAGAGCCATAATATTATTTCGACATTTGTTTCTTCTCTGGTATAGAAGGGACAAAGAGAGCAAGAGAGAGAGAGAGAAGAAGAGATGGAGAGAGAGAGAGAGAGATTATAATTTTGAGCTGCTATGTTTGTGAATTAGTTGAAGGCAGATACCATGGAGAGAGAGAGAGAGAGAGATAGAGAGGGAGAGAGAGAGAGAGGGAGGGAGGGAGGGAGAGAGATTATAATTTTGAGTTGTTATATTTTTGAATTATTTGAGGCATTCTTTGAAGGAGTACAAAAAGAGGGTGTTCCATCATTTTTGTCTCTTTCTCTACATTATTGGACTATAGAGAATCAACTTCAGAAGAAAGGACACATAGTTTCAAGGTAATGAAGTTATTTTGCTTTGAAAGTTGTCTCTTTTTCTTACAAGTAGTCTATATGTTTGTTGCAAAAGGTAGAGAGGGAAAGGGGATAGAGGTTGATGATATTTAGAGCCATAAGATTATTTCGACATTTGTTTCATTTCTGGTATAGGAGGGAGAGAGAGAGAGAGAGAGAGAGAGAGAGAGAGATTATAATTTCAAGCTGCCATGTTTTTGAATTATTTTGGAAGATACTAAGGAGAGAGAGAGGAGGGGGCGGGAGAGAGAATATATTTTGAGCAGCTATATTTTTGGATTATTTGAGGCAGATACCAAGGGGGAGGGGGGGGGAGAGAGAGAGAGAGAGAGAGAGAGAGAGAGAGAGAGAGAGAGAGAGAGAGAGAGAGATGGTCCTAATAATGTTTTGTTTGTTTATGTGAGGAATAATCTGGGTCTTAGCATGGTTAGAAATCAAAGTAATCTATATATTTCAAAATACATTTTGTTTGTTTGTTTGAGGAGAGAGAGAGAGAAAGAGAGAGAGAGAGAGAGAGAGAGAGGCAGCACCATCTATTGTATCAGTTCTACAGTAATCAAATTTTTTGATTCTCCATACTATCTTGTTTTCTCTCTTGCGTATGAGATCCAGTTATCTGTTGGGCATAGACGTTGTATTATTTTCTTACATGGTATCAGAGCCTGGAATGTAGCAAGAAGATTTGGTAGTGTGTTTCTGTTTGTGAGTAGATTGTGAGAGATGGCCCAGCCTGCAAGACTGCGAATCCCACCGTTCGGCGAAAGTGAAAAGTTGGATGGCTCTAACTATCCTCTTTGGAAGTTCAATATGAAGACCATCCTAAGCGCATATGAGCTTTGGGACACTGCTACTAGGGTGGACGTGAGGCCGGTTCCGCCGGATCCGGCCAATGCAGGACAACAGATAGTACCAACTGCGGATGAGATTCTCGCATGGACAAGAAGAAATGCAGATGCGTTGTGTTCTATTGTTTGCAGTGTTAGTGATTCCATCATGGCATTAATTCAACATGTCACCACAGCGGAGGAGGCATGGATGGTCTTGAAAAATCAGTACGAGACCACGAATCAGACGCGAATTCAGAATCTGGAAACTCGACTCGCAAAAGAAATTGTCTGAGTCTGAAGCGGCAGAGAAGTTCATCACCAGGGTGAAGAATCTGTGCGATCAAATGACTACGATTGGCATCACCATCACCAGCGAGAATCTAGCACGAAGGTACATACGGATTCTCCCACCAAAGTACGACGGTCTTGTTACGGCACTGAATACACAAAACAGAAATCCGCCCCTCAACTTTGAGGATTTCAGCGCAATGCTTCTGGAGGAGGAGATGCATCAAAAGACGAGGACTAGAGAAGATTCGGCTTTCTCGACCAGATCAAAGAAAGGTAAGGGTAAGGACTCTAGTAACCCATCTTCTTCTTATGATAAAAAGAGAAAGAAGAAGATCAAGTGCTTCTATTGCAACAAGGCAGGGCACAAGCAGAATGAGTGCCGAAAGAAGATTGCAGATGAGAAGAACAGAGTGAAGAAAGAGTCCAGCAATAGCATGCAGGCAGTACCCATAGAGCTGTTCACCGCAATTGAGGAGATTTTCATGGAGTCAGTTCATGTATCTGCAGATGAACCTTGGATCATTGACAGTGGTGCATCGTGCCACATGACCAGTCAGAAGGATTGGTATACCTCTCTATAGCCGATAGGGAATGACATCATGGTAGCAGTTAGCAATGATGCAAAATGTCCAGCAAAAGGAAAAGGTACGATTTCTCTCAAGTTAGATGGAGTTGTAAAACAGTTGTCCGATGTTCTTTATGTGCCAGATATCAAGAGAACTTGTTGTTCATTTCTACGATCATGGATCGGGACCTCAAAGTTCAATTCGATAAGAATGGTGCACAGATCTTGGATCTTCAAGGAAAGGTCATTGGTAAAGGTACACGGTGTGAAGATTGTGGGAGAGAGGGAAGGAGTCTCACTTGCGGCTTTCTCACATGCACAATGGAGGAATACACACAAAGGTGGAGGCTAAAAACAGTTTTCCTCTTCTTAGTTGTGAAAGCCAAAAGAACTCTCTTACAAAGAAATAGAAGAACCCTATATGTGGGTCTCAAAACCAAACTCAACTAACTAAGGTGGCATACTAACTGAGCCACGAACTAGTGTAGATAAGGATAGCTGTCATCCAGCTATTATTCGTGGGGGGTGTACCAACCGCATCTCCAGCTAACAAGTCGGTGACATAAGTACACAACGGTCACCCTGGCATATCTCGAGTGGAGCTCGATATCTCAACACTCCCCCTCGAGCTCAATCCCAAATCCTGCACACCAAGCAGGTCTCTAAACTTGCGCAGCTTCTCTGCGCCCAATGCTTTCGTGAATATGTCAGCTACCTGATCCTCTGTGCTGACATAAACTAGATCAATAAGACCTAGTAAAACCTTCTCCCGCACATAGTGATAATGCACCTCAATGTGCTTTGTTCTAGCATGAAAGACTGGGTTCTTTGCCAAGTGTATACTGCTCATGTTGTCACAATAAATGACAACCGGCCCATCTGTAGACTGATGCATATCATAGAGTAGCTTATGCAACCAAGCTACCTCACATGCAGCCATTGCTGCACCCCTGTACTCAGCCTCTGTGCTCGACAAGGCAACTGTAGGCTGTTTCTTGCTGCTCCAAGTGACTGCAGCACTCCCAAAAGAGAACATATATCCACTGGTAGATCATCTATCAGAAATACTACCAGCCCAATCTGCATCAGTGTATCCATGCAACTGTATCTGAACCCCAGCCTCATAAAATAGTCCATACTGCAATGTGGACTTTACATACTTGAGTATGCGTCTAGCCGCATCCAAATGCGGTTTCCTTGGAGCCTGCATAAAATGACTTACCAACCCAACAGCATAGCTCAAATCTGGCCTGGTAATAGTCATGTAAATCAAACTTCCTACTATGCGTCTGTACATAGTAGGGTCTTCCAGAAGCTCACCTGCATCTGTGCTCAGCTTCACATTCTGCTCCAAAGGAACTGAAATAGGCTTACAGCCTGTCATCCCATATTTGGACAACATGTCCAATCCATACTGCCTCTGCAAGAGCTATATCCCACTTGGTGATTTAATCACCTCAATGCCCAAGAAATAACGCAGCTCTCCCAAATCCTTCATCTCAAACTTCTGCCTCAATAGCATTTTCACATGAAGGAGATCTTCATCACTATCACCTGTGATGATCAAATCATCAACATAAATGACCAGCAGCATAATCCCTTTCTCTGTTTTTCTCACATAGAGTGAGAAATCTGCCTTGGAAATCTGAAAGCCAATAGTGACAAGATATTGTCCTATCTTGTCAGACCATGCTCTAGGTGCTTGCTTCAAGCCATACAATGCTTTCTTCAACCTGCAAACAAACTCAGGATGAGTAGCATGAACATAACCTACTGGCTGCTCCATAAAGACCTCTTCTTGCAAATCACCATGCAAGAAGGCAGGCATTCTTTACATCCATCTGATGTAAAGAACATCCCTTTGATGCAGCCATAGCAATGGCTGCTCTTACGGTTGCCATCCTTGCAACCGGGCTGAAAGTTTCTTCATAATCAATGCCATATGTATGTGCATACCCCTTGACAACTAATCTTGCCTTGTATCTATTCACAGAACCATCTGCATTGTGCTTGATCTTATAAACCCACTTACAACCAATTGCATTCTTGCCTTTAGGCAAAGGCACCAATTCCCATGTAGCATTAGCATCCAAGGCATCCATTTCTTCATCCATGGCTTTCTCCCATTTTTCATTTCCCATGGCTTGCTCAAAAGAAGTGGGTTCTGGTTCCTGTATCACTTTGACCATATAGGCATAGTGAATGGCTGTAAATCCATCATATTTCAGCCTATCCACAGGATACCTAACCCTAGTAGACCTGCGCAAAATAGGCTCACTTCCAGGTGCTCTCAAAACATCCCTGGTCTTCCTTACTCCAGGTGTAACAACAGAAGGAATACCCAACTCATCATCAATGCTCTGTTCTGAGCCACTGGATTCACCATCCACACAAGAGTGACCTGCATTCACATCATACATGGGCTGATCTATCTTCTCTTTTCCTTTTCGTGATACCTGCGTACCACTCTCTGCATTGCTTTGAGGGGATTCTCCTGATCTCAATCTGCCTATCCATGGCAAAGTATGTGAACCACTGGTAGAGGACACTTCAGGTCCACTGATATTTTGTGATTGCTGCTGTGCATTCTGTGCAGCATTACCATTTTGTGCATCTACATCAATCATCACATTTACTGGTTTATACCAGCTGCTCATCTCATCAAAAACAACATCTCTGCTCACTGTGAACTTACGTGTAAAAGGGTTATAGCATCTATACCCTTTCTGCGCAGAGAATAACCAATAAAGACGCACTTCTCAGCTTTTGGATCCAACTTGGACCTCAGCTCATCTGGCACATGGACATAGGCAATGCAACCAAAAATCTTCAAATGAGAAATATCTGGTTTCCTACCAGTATACATCTCCTCTGGCGTCATGCCATGTATTGCTGCAGTGGGAATCCTGTTCATTATATAGACTACTGTAGCAACTGCTTCAGCCCAATAATAATCTGGTAGATCTTTTTCATTTAGCATAGCCCGAGATACCTCTCCAATATGCCTGTTTTTTCTTTCTGCAATTCCATTTTGCTGTGGGGTATGACTGCATGAATATTGCTGCTTTATACCATGCTCCTACAAGAACCTTGCAAACTCATTTGAGAGGTACTCTCCCCCTCCATCTGACCTTAGGCATTTTATTTGCAGGCCTGTTTCTTTTTCAACCATAGCTTTGAAAGCTTTGAAGTGCCCAAACACTTCACTTTTCTTTTTCATAAAATACACCCACAGTTTTCTGCTGAAGTCATCAATAAATGTGACAAAATAGTGATAGCCTCCAATAGATGCAGCTTTTGTAGTCCACACATCAGAGTGGATTAATTCCAATGGCTTTTTACTCTCTTGAACATGCCTAGGAAAAGGTTTCCTTGCCTGTTTCCCAAATTGACAGGCTTCACAAACCTTGTGCATTTCTGCAACCTTGAATTTAGGCAATCCTGCAACAATATTTTGGGCTTGCATTGATTTAAGTCGCTGTATATTAACATGACCAATGTGGCAGGCGGTATTGTGCCAAAATTTCCATGACATTGACCATAAACACCAGCACCAAGTCTGGGTTGATGTATAGAAACTCCTCTTCTTCATTGTCCTCTAGGAAATCCTCTGTGTTCATTGTTTCCACCATGATTGATCGCACTACCCCCTTTGACCACCCCCATTGGCACACGCAGACCTTGTGTCTAGCCTGTCGCACCACCGATAGAGTATTGAGAGCCCAGACCTTTGCCTACCACCGCAACCAGGGTTGTCCCAAAATGAATCTATACTTCAGCCGAGAAACCTCCAAACTAAGCATGATGAATGAAACTATAAATTTGATTCTAGCAACCACCATGCACATGTCTCATAGCATGCCCAAAGGATGTACTCTCACTGATCTGCCATTTAGACCAAAATTAGCACTGGCTCTCATTCATTCCAACCCAATTCTTTGCACATCCATAGGGGGATGATGTTAGCCACAGATCTGCCATCAACCATTACCTACGAAAAACTTCGTCCATTTATGCTCATGGAGATAATCAGTATTTCCATGTCAGTGAGAGGTACAACTGCAACAACGGGCACTGATGCAGCATGAAAGACATCCACCTCTGGTATCGGTGGCACCTTGATCAGCATTTGTAGGAGTTTCTTATGAAATCACGGCACCAACTGTAGCATTCATCCCAACAAGAGCTGAATGGGTGCCTCCAGAAGGTCTTCCACACCATCTTCATTCATCAAAGATAGAACATTGTGTGTCTGCCATTGTCGTTCCTTTAGATATTGGTTCTAGAATTGCCTTGGACCTTTTGGTATGAACTCCTGAGTGGCCTGGTTCGTGCATGACTATGAGATGCAATGCCTCCTCAAACTAGAATTTGTGGACCTTCCCTACTCTCAAAGTAGTTGCTGGCTTATCTTCAGTTGGGGTTGCTTACTAGACTCAATTAGGCACCTGCCATCGCACCACCTCCTAGATAGGACATTGAAGTAATGCAGATTTCCTCCTACATCACTCTGCTTGATTGAGTTACCACATTCACCTTCGATGCAACGGCTAGGTCATCCTCCACGATTTGTACCATAGATGTGCTAGGCAACTTCCCTGCCATCTTCTGACGTTCTTGCTTCTAGCGATCCCATTCTTGAGCCTCAAGGAACTCATTCTGCCAGTGACTTTCACCTAGGTAGAAGCATGCCTTCGCTTGTTGTGAACCACCTCGTCCTCTGCCACCTCATCCACGACCACGACCACCTCCACTACTACCTCTAGCTAGAGGTTGTTCTTGAACTTTCACCATACCAACATGCTACACATATGCTACTATGGGCTCCATAGCTCGTGGTTGTGGCCATTGAGGTTGGCCATGTGCATGCGGGCTGCATTCATTGTAGTTGTAGTGCTTTGTTGTGTGTGTATTAGTCCAAAAAATCACACACCACTGCTGATTCATTGTGCCTATGAGTATATCAGAAGATGAGTGCAGTGAAATATTGACCAATTGTGACCTAAACCTAGCAAGAACATCATTTTGTAGATCACTAGAGGAATATGAATCGTATGGCTATTCGGGACCTCATGTAAGTCTAATAATAACTTTGAAAGAGACTCACTAAGACATCACTGGAGATCTTTGTTGGTGAGCAGTTGTCATCCCATTGGTAGCAACATTGCTTGAAGTTCTTTGAGATCCTTGATTGTAGCAGTAGGTTCTTGTGGAGCTACTCCATTTTTAGAAGTAGGTTCTTGTGGATCTACTATTGGCATGTTTCTTGTTGTCAGTGTTGCACCATTGAGCATTGTGATCTCCCACATGTACCACTTCTATGAAACTCATTGTAATAAAGTGATATATCTTAGGATCGCAATGTCTTAGAGATATTTTGCTTTTGTTGATCCCACGTTTCAGCTGAGAAAGTTGTTCGGGATGAAGATAATTCATTGTTCACATTGGAAGGTTCTTGTGGGACTTTCGTTGTGATGGGCATTACTTGTGTGGCCTATTCTTGCATAGCTACCCTAATGATAGATGCCAAATTTCTTAGTAATAAGGAAGATTATTGTTTGGCTTCCAACGTGAATTCAGCTTTTCCCTTGGCAGAATCTTGTGTTCATGTTTCTTTTTCCAAGACAAGTTCTTGTGTTACTTTTGGTTGCCTTGAAGATGATGCAATAAATTGACATGCCTTTTGATAGACTTGCGGCTGTCGAGCAGGTTCTTGTGTTACTATCTCCCTTTTTGAGATAGGTTCTTGTGTAACTACTCGAGAGGAGGTAGATGAATTCCTTTGTGTATGATCCTCCTACATTGGTGCTTTTTCCTTATCCTTCCAAGTAGGTTCTCACTGTTCTTGGCATCTTTGCAGAGTAGGTTCTTGCTATTCTTGGCATCTTTGTAGAGTAGGTTCTTGTGTGACTACTATTGATGCATCTACACTCATTCATGCTTTTTTATTAATAGAGTTGGGGCTCCACTCTTGCTTTCCCGATGGTGTACATTTATGCTTAGGGCAAGCATGGATGGGCTGTTGATTGTTTTGGTGAGGCTTGGGTACCCATATGTAAGAGTTGCCAAGGTAATATCCCTGGGCCTTGAGTAGTCTTTTGGGAATCCATTGGTAATGTACCTTCCTTGTTGGATGGCATCATCTTCTTCTTTGATATTGAGGTTTGTTGTTTACATGAGGGGGTGGTTGGAAATGGTGAGGATTGATGTTTAGAGGAGGGGGTGGATTTATATGTTGAGGTTTCCTTGGAATCCAAAAATATGCTTCACCCTCAAAGTATCCTTGAGCCTTCAGTAGATCCTTTCGAACCCATATTTTCTTGGTTGCCTTTTGTCTTTGTCTACTTCCTTGTCAAGGTGGGGATGTGGAAGTAGTTGCTGATGTTGATCCTTGGCTAGAGATTGGTACATCTTGCTGGGATGATTCATCACCAAATAACCCTTTGTAAGTGTCTTGCATCCATCTTTTACCAAGAATGGCAGCTTCCATTAAGGTACCCGTAGGAGCTACAAAAACTTGCAAGGCACAATGTAATTGTCCAAGGAAACATTCAACATTAAAGAACCAATAACCTTGATAGAGGTACACTCTATGGTTTGAATTTCATAATCACATACTTCAAGGTGTACCTAGCCAAGATGCTTTAATGTCTCCTTGGAGATAAGTTTTTTGTTTGCTCATCAATCTGCCATGGATTGTATTTGGCATGTTGCACCTATTGATGTCAACTCTACCCAAAGTTGAGATGGAGTTGTATCTATCTCATTAGGATCAATAACATTATCAACTGCTATAGGCTCAACTTGATTAGGTAGTACCTTGGTAGTACCACCCTTATGGTGTAAAAGGTGTAATAGTGGTAGATTTATCATTGAGTTCCTTTCATAGTTGTCATATCTATTGTGGCTAGTGTATGCATCGTATGCATCCAATTTAGTGACTCTTCTAACTCAAGTATAGGAGCACACCAAGAGTCTTCAAGATCAAAGTATTGGCCTAGTTTGTTTACTGGCACCCTTGGATGGTCTTGAGCTTGATTTGGGAGATTCAACATCCTTAAGATTAGTGGACTGGGGTGTCACTATTTGCCTATTCATCCAATCACAAAGGTCTCTCCAAAGGGTTGGGTTGCCTTAGAGCAATGTCACAATAGGCATCTCCACCTCTATGGATAAAAAGGAGGTTAATCTTGTGATGTCTCAAGGACCAGTGATAGGGGCCCTGCTTATCAATTTCAATTCTTCTATGCCATATAAGGACATGTTGTCATCCTCCTTTAGTTGTTACAAGGTGAGGTTCTTTCTCAAACATCTGCTACATTAGGGTGGATCCCTCTATTGAAGGGCATGACACACCTTATTCATCTACCCTTTCAAGTATTTGCAAGGCTTTTAAGGCTCGAGTGTTTATCTCATGTCCTGGAGTCCTTCTGCTTCCCCTCATAAAGCTAGTTAATTGGGCTCCACTTGGGACCACTGAGGGCAAACCCCACAATGAAATATTTATGCAATGTGTCCCAATTTATTTTCTCCTCAGGGTTTAAGTCTCTAAACCATTTTCTAGCCTTGCCATCAAGACTCAAGCTAAAAGCATTGACCCTGTTTAGATCTTCGATATCACCAAATGTCTCACAGATTTGTTCAAATCTCTCAACATGGGAGACTATAGACTTGACGATTAGCTTGGAGATTATGATAGGCTTTGTCCTTGAGGGGTTGGTATTTTTTCCTTGAGACATTGGTGGTGGATTGGCAGCCCCCCTTCCTAGCGCTTGAACTAGGATTCTCATAGCTTCCTCTATCATAAGGACCATTTGCGATACAAGAGGCAATGGTGAGCCATGTCCCATATAGGTGTGGTCCTGATGAAGGGTTCCATGGATTTGATGGCACAAGGTTGGGATGGGAGGACCTAGGCCCCACTAGGAATTTGCATTCTGATTTATGTTGGGTTGGGCCTAACAGGTTGGACTGGAGGTCCTCTAGGGAGTGGTATGTTCCCTGCAAGCATAGACCTATAAGGGGCACTTGTTGGGTAGGGAATATGTCCCACGTTTTGTTGCCAAGGAGGCATCATAGGGGCTTCTGAGGTGGAGGGTCTCAATTGTGGGCCCTCAAGGTTATTCCTCTATCCCCTTTGCTCTAGCATTTGGGACCCTTGTGAGAATGTGGGTCCAAATCCATCCCCATAGGATTGTCTATCATCAAAGAATTGGTACGATGGGCGTTAATTGCCAATAGGTATCATGGGGCTTAGATCCTTGAGTATTGCTTCTAACATCGGTGGTTCGGCCAGCACTTGAGGCTCTTCAAGTGCTCTAGTCTGCCAAGTAAATGGGTTCAACAAGTCAGCTAGGTCTATCAATCCCAAACTTCCCATGATGTTGGAAAAGGGTTTCCCTAGCTACTATTGTAGATGGGGTAGGAGAGTGGAGATCATCAGGATGGAGTTTAGAGCTACTGAGGCTCTAACATTGGAGGGTTCACCCATGTCTCTATCCTAACTAAGGGACTCTTTCGAGCTGGATAATTCACCTGGTGGTGGTTCTTGCAATGAGTGAGAATCGAATTTGAGATTGGTGACCCTGAGGATGCCAAGCTAGGTATGGAGGTCGACAAGATGGTATTTGAGGCACTGTCTTTAGGATCAGGATGAGCTTATAGGACTCTTCCTGATTTCAATATCATGTGTTCATTGGCATAATTGAGGCCCCAATTCTAAATTGAGTCTGCATCGATGTGAGGTCAAGGGGCGGCATCCCCTTGTGGCTTCCCTGTGCCACATCAGGGTAGGGTCCAGGGACAACATCTCAGCTATGTGTGAGGCAGCACCCCAACATTTTTTTGCAAAATGGGATTTATTTCAATGAAATTTGCATGCAAATTTCATCATTTCTTGATGCTTGCCCGGTCCCAATTTTCAAGTGCTCGATTACACTTATATCCTGGCTTTTTTTTTTTTTTGTGTTCCCAGAGCTATCCCTCTTGACATGGGGATAGAGTTAAGGCAACAACTCATGGGGATAGAGTTAAGGCAATGACCCATGGGGATAGAGCTATGGCAATGACCTATGGGGATAGAACTAAGGCAACAACTCGTGGGGATAGAGCAAAGGCAATGACCCATGGGGATAGAGCTAAGGCAACAACCCATGTGGATAGATCTATGGCAACAACCCGTGGGGATAGCAGGTTAGCAGGATAGAGGCACCGGGTCAATGCTTGTTTGACCGTTGACAAGATAGCTGACTGACATTAATTAATTAGGGCGATGAGTGAGGTACTGACATGTGTCAGGTCATGAGGATAGGGCTAAGCCAATGGGTCAACACATGTTTGACTAGTAGGATAGAGCTAAGGTGACGGGTTGTGGGATAGGAGCTAAGGCGATGTCCCATGGGGATAGGAACATGCAGTATCATTTGACGACTAGTTATTGATGATTCTTGACAATATTAGAGTTTTTGTTCAAGCTTTTTTGTCATGGTGGGATGCCAAACTACCTAATGTACCTACCCAATGCAAAAAACAACAAAGAAAAACAACATTTGAATGAAAAATGAGAGATTTCTTGAAGAGGTGACTGTCAACACTCAAAACCACTTCCATTTTTAGCATGATTCATCATTCTTGGTTGTTTTTTGTGAGTTTTGACACCATACACTCCTTATCAATCTTCCATACTATCTTCCTACCAATCGAAAACACTAAAAAACATTAAAAACAAGCTTCACATGATCAAGAATGCTTTCCAACAAAAAATGACAATTTTCATCTTTTTTCTGTCCAAAGACACAAATATTCAGATTTAGGGTTTAGGGATTAGGGGTTAGGGTTTAGGGATTTAGGTTTAGGGTCTAGGGATTAGGAATTAGGGGTTAGGATTTAGGGTTTAGGATTTAGGGTTTAGGGTTTTGAGGGCCAAGATTAGGGTTTAGGGTTTAGGGATTAGGGGCTAGGGTCTATGATTTAGGGTTTATGATTTAGGGTTTAGGGTTTAAGGTAGGGATTAGGGTTTAGGATTTAGGGGTTAGGGTTTAGGACTTAGAGAGCCAAGATTAGGGTTTAGGGTTTAGAGAGTCAGGATTAGGGTTTAGGGTGTTTGGGTTAAGGATTTAGGATTTAGGGTTTAGGGTTTAGTTAAGGGTTTAGGGTTTAGAGGGTTTGGGTTAAGGAAATCACCAATTATTAAATCCTAAATCCTTTATTGAAAACCCAGATTTCTAAATAAGACCTTCCATATTTTCTAAACAAGATCTAGATTTCTAAAAAATTAATAAAGTAGATTGTTGAAAATAGACTAATGTTCTTTAGAATTCAAACAACTTGCTTGCAAATGAAGTTCACAAAGGAGATGGCTACATTATCAAAGAATTGAAATAATATGCCAATGTACAAAGGTCTATTCCTTCATAGATGGATGATTCCAATGCACTCAACTATAGCACTGACACCTTATCAGGAGTTGATGAGTTCATTGGTACCAAGAAAGAAAAAGATTTCACAAGTGATGCCTTATCCGGAGTGGACTAGTTCATGCACATTTAGAACTTGGGCAAAGATGTCAAAAGTGATATCTTATCAAGCATGGATGGCTTCATGGATATTGATAAAGTTCTTGGAGTCAAACCAAGTAACTATGGAATTATGTAAATCATGCATGATGATATAATGAGTGATATTCTCTCAGGAGTAGAGGAGTTTCAAGACTATGGAATTATGAAATCCATAGAAAGTGCATCAATGAGTGATGTTCTCTCAGGAATAGATGAGTTTGAAGATCATCCTGGACACTCTATCGCCACTTGACCAATGGCTCTATGATTGTATCAAAAGTAGGGATGAGATCAACAAAGTGGAGAGGGAGAATATGGCACAAGGGGAGAGGAAGAGGGGAAAGAGGAGCATGTACATAATGGGACGAGGAATGTAGAGATGGAGACATCAAGGGAGGAGGGTCATGCTTTATTTGAAAGGAAGGATGGGGGGAAGAAATCAAAGTACTAGCTAGGTGGCTTTACAAGAATGAGCGTGTCCCATCAAGGAATAGCCCCCTCCTTTTATAGCCAAGAGATGGGGTCTCTCCCAATAAATGCATCTTCCCACATGCATGGTGTGTGTGGAAGAGTCTCCCATGTGGGCTAGGCGGTTACGCACTCTCAATTGTATGCGACAACCCTTTGCCTCATTTTTTCCACATAAATCAACCCCCATATCCCAAGTCTAAGATACTCCCTTGGTCCCTTCCCAATTTTATAATACGTTTAAACATCTAGGAGGTCAAGTGGAGGGTTGGCACAAGGAATCTTGCCACCTCATCCTACTTTCCCATTATTTAACTTGCATTCTTGGACTTTCTATACCCCCCCCCACATGGGCCTATCCTACATGGAGGGAATAATCCAATATAATATCCATCTCCACCTATTTTATATTACTTCTCCCATGGTCCTTGGGCCATATCTCACTAAATGCAGGTGTGGGACTGCCTAGGTGGAGGGGTGGTACATGGAGGACCCATGCCACCTTATCATTTTATATTATTACTACCATGGATTATGTACAACACACCTTATGGATCCTCTTATGTGGAAGGGTGGCACATGGTCATGCCGTGCCACAACCTTGGGCCTTATGTACACCATATTTTATTATACTATTGCCACACATACAAGCACACAAATATATTTATGCCTTTTACCTTGGTCAAATTTATCCATAACAGTGTGTGTGTGAGTAATGAAGGAAGAATGTGCATGTGTATTACAAGGCCAAGTTAATGTGTGTGTGTTAGTGAGTGAAATTTTATTGAGAAAAATGTGTGTGTGTGTGTGTTTCCCTTTAAAAAAAAAGTGTGTGTGTGTGTGTGTGTGTGTGTGTGTGTGTGTATGTGTACACACACTTTCTCTCTCTTTTTTTTTATAAAGAACTTCAAAAGAGGTCTTAGGACTTCAAAATCGTGCTCTGATCTAATACATTATCCTTAACCTTAATAGTAGTAGTAAAAGTCTGTTCAAGCTGAAGCATCATAAACAATAACAAAAAAACAAAAGACTATCTTCTTTGGGGGCCAAGTGCGCCAGCACCCAAAGTACAATTGTGCTTGGGATTCGAGGGTTAAGCTAAAAAAGACCACAAAGACATGGTCTTTACCAACCTTCCATGGCACAAAAAAACATTGTGTGAGAGGTCAAGCTAATTAATCCCTTGTGTATCGGGATATTGTCCAAATTAGAGGCATCCTCAAAAGTAGCATGGTATCAGTGTCAATCATGCTTGAATTTTTTATATATAATACCAAGTATGATATAAAAGGAAATGGAAATCCTATATGTCATCCAATTTTTTAAACATCATCACAAGCTTATATGTGCATGGGTGTACGCATGCGCCCAAGCATCCACCCGCTTACAAGTCCACACCCTACGAGGGTCACCATGTCCCCTCGTAAGGAGGGGATCATGGTGCCCACCAATACACACATAGGAGTGATAACTAGACATTAATAGATCATGTATCTTGATCAAAACTTGTCATGTGTCATTACCAATGTAGATGATTTGAATAATCTGAGAGTATTCATAAATATAGTATAGATTTGAAGGTTTATCTCCCTTCCATGTTTAGATAGAGTGAGACAATTGTGGCTAAAGTAATGATCGGAATACATACCATTTTTTGAATAGTACCTTTTAAGTAGGATTGCCTTCCTCTAGAAGAGTTATCATAGAGGAGTCTGCACTTCCTTTTTTGGAGTTGTGTCTTGTGCTTTATTCTATCCATGATGGATGAAGCAATCGAGAGCATGAAGCTTTCGCCATAATTATTTCTATTAATCCATAATAGTAGCTTCCGCCATAATTATTTCTCTTAATCCATAATAATCATTCTATTGTGACTCATCATCAGACTCCCTTTTACACAGTCAACGTGTTGTGACCCATCATTGGAAATCAAATTTCATTGAATTTGGATAGACTTTGTATAAAGTTTTGGATTCCAATAGATTGAGTCAGTAGGAGGTCCAAATATCCCATCTTTTTATAGTCCCGTAAATTGGACATAAAAGGAAAAAATGGATGAATGTTATGGATGGAAATAGACAAGGGTTATCCTCCCTTCTCCATCCCCCCATGTGTGTGTGCAAACATTTCAAGACAAACATAATCCATTTCAATCCTTTCAAGATGAGAAGCCACAAGACAAACTTTAGAAGAAAGTTCTTCACATTAAAATTTGGAATTTTCTATACAAAAATACCACATGACATTGAACGAGCTCCACTCACCTTCATCCATCCACGAAAAAGGACAAGTTAGAACTAGACCTTTTAAATGTGGGAATGCAGGCTTCATAGCATAGCTCCACTTGTTATTGACATCACAATATCATGAAATACATGTACTAGCATTTCATATTAATCTTAAATGCAGCTGCTTATAGTGGCACCTTGATATTGGATTCATTGGCCTCCATATGCTCTATGGTGTACACCCTATACAAATCCCCTTTTGTCAAGAGGCCATATGAGCTAGCAATATGGATCTTACCGATGTTCATCCATTGCATATGAAGCTAAACATGGAAACCTCATACCTTAAAGAAAGAGTTTCTTTTTAAAAAAATCTTGTTTGTCATAACCTTTTCTTACAAGGGATCAACTTGTGAGATATCAAATGCATGTTCTACATTTGGTAAGACCACCACCCGCTTTATCTATACTACACACAAGTTAAATAGGGCCCCTCCTTTTTTAAGAAAAAGAGCATTTTGTAATGACTAAAGAAGGATGGCATAGTAAGCCCAAAAATCCTTGGATTTTCAAAAAGTTAATCCGTTTTAAGGGAGATCTAGTACAACTCTTAGCTATACAAGGTCCCCTTAGACATATACAAGGATGTCATAAATTGTAGTCCTATAAAACTATGCTTAGTGAAAGACCACCTGACCTTTGTAAGTTGAATTAATTAGATCACGATATAATTGTTCACCATGACTACGCAGAGTATGTGATGTCTATTGATCTTTGCCTTCAATCAAGTGAAAAAGTTTGCATAAGTCACCATCATAGCTTAGGACTTCTTGTCTCCTCTTATCCTACTTCCGCATGCACCCAACTTTGGATCCGAAGTTGGGTATAGTGCATGAGCTATTATGGCTCCTCTGTGGTGTTGACCAGCTTACATGCAAGCAAATCCATCTCTGATAATCATTGGCCAATCATCAAATTCTGTGTGGAGTCTCCAATTGATTATGCGTAGCCCACCAAATTATACAGTAGCACTAATACTAGGCACTGGATATAGTTTTGTGTAATGAGAATATTTTTTATTGCTGGGAACATGAACTAACTATGAGTCTGTTGTACTCAATACTAGCAAGTATGCTCACATTCTAGACTATATCCGCTTGGATGCACTTCAATCTCACGTAGTAGAAGGCTAGGTTCATGGAATAGAGGTGAAGTGCTCATGTAGTAGAGCAGTCCTCAAGCGGGGCGGGGGTCGTGAAGTAGAGGCAAAGAGAAGGCCAATGCATTAGCCCCTAAAGGTAAAGTTAAGGCCATAAGCGCGCTATATAGATGCTTTACAAACTGGTCGACTCAGTTGGTTTGCCTTCTATGTATACATGTGTGCATCTATCCAATATGTGTATCTCCAATGGGGATGATATTTTGCACAAGCTTTATTATTTCCAATTTGAATGCCTATTCAAAGTACCAAATCCATCAAATATCATGTTTATAATTTGCATACATTTTTCCTTATTTGTCACCACATGTCATGTATGAGTGACAAAAACAATGCATTGGGGTGTACATCTTTGATGTGTTAACTGCCACGATTAATAGTTTATGCAAGGAGTCATATATTTTTGTAAGATAGTTCAAAGAAGAAAGAGAGGATGAGAGGAATACAATAGGAAATCCTCCTTAGAGCCGTATGGGTCCAAGTTCTTTGTAAAAGAGAGAGAGAGAGAGAGAGAGAGAGAGAGAGAGAGAGAGAGAGAGGAATGTATGAAAGTCAAATAGCTGACTCTGGTCTTCATTGCTGTATGCACAAGTTTGGAATAAGAGGTCTCGCTTTATCTTCAAGGGTGTTTTGTGTCTTCTCTTGTTTCTTTAGTAGTGCCCTTTTATTTGCCACTCCATCCGCCTTATTCTCCACCTCTGTTCCCTCCTCTCCTCTCTTCTTTAATCTCCCCTTCCCCTTTCCCCTCTCATGGAAATAGATTGCAATTTCAAGGAGTCTCAAGAGTGACACTTGAGGATGGTTCATGCTTGCATTGCTCCCACAGGGAGTAGTAGGAGGAGGGGTGCCCTCAGCATTTCTTCAAGATCCCCATGGCATGTGAGTCACTATCGTTGGACTACACATTTTTGGTGAAGTTGTCAACAGTTCAAGGTATGATTTCGCAATGCATAATCTTTCTCTCATCATGGTCTCTGACTTAGGCACTCGTATTGCTTGACATCTCAATGCTCTTGCTTCCCATTTGTCTTCTTTTATAAAGCACAGAGTTGAAACAAGTAGATCAAAACACAAATATAAATCCTAGATTACAGCATGAATATATACTAATTTTTCAAATTTTATGGATGATTTTGAAATGGAAAAAAATAGAACTTAAACACAAATCCTATAAGATTATCTTTTCATCCTATAATCCAAGCTTGAAATTGAAGGGTGAAAGGCAAATGCTATGCACTTCATCCTCCATGAAGATTGGTTTTAAAACTAATTTTGGAGAAAGAAAGGTAAAGGCTTAGCCTTCCACCCTCCACCAAGATTGGTTTTAAAACCAATCTTGGCAGAGCATGAAAGGTTAAGCCTTAGCCCTTCATTATTAGGTTCTATCAAAATCAGTTTGAAAACCAATCTTGGTGGATGATGAGTCTTATTCTTTCATATAAGATCCCTCTCTCTCTCTCTCTGTGTATCTCTCTCTACCCCTTGAGAGAAGGTGAAGGGCAAGAAGATTCATTTCAAAACCAATCTTTTTGTTGGGAGTAGGATGAAGGGAAGGAATATCGATTTTAAAATCAATCTTCCCGGGTGGATGCTGAAGGGTTTAGGGAGGATGAAGTGACCTTAGCCTACCATCCTAAACTAAGATCAATTTTAGAACCGATCTCAAAGGAGGATGAAAGGCTAAGGCTTGGCCATTCATACCCTCTGTGTGTGTGTGTGTGTGTGTGTGTGTGTGTGTGTGTGTGTGTGTGTGTGTGTGTGTGTGATGGGGAATGAAATACTAAGCATATATTCTTTCATCCCGTCATTCGAGATTGGTTTTAAAACCAATCTTGTTTTGGAGATGAAAGACCAAGGCCATGGTTGGCCTTTCAACCCCCATCCAAGATCAGTTTTAAAATTGATCTTGGTGAAGGATGAATGGCTAAGGACCCTTTATCCTCCTTGGCCTCTCATCCTGTGATAGGACCACTTGATCTTGCCAGAGGACAAGAGGCTAAGACGGATGAATGGGGCTTATCCACTCATCCTCCATCAAGGCCTGTTTTAAACCAATCTTGCTTGAGGGATTACATCCAACATTTCTTCTAGTAGGATATGCAAACCCTAATTTATGTATATGGACTTTATGTGGAAGTTATATATCATATTTTCCAATAATTTCCAAGGTCCGTCATGTCATTGATATAAGAAAAAAGTGGATTAAAAGATAATCATCCTATCCGTAATATAGCAAATTCTTTTAGTGATCACCATACTAATTTAGAGATGCATGTGGGATGCTTGCAAGGACCTTGTACTAAGCCATCCAAAAGAGCCTCTAAATGGTTTTGGATCCAAGTTTATCATACCTCATCAAATCGCCCACAAAGGTGATTGTCCAAGAGCAGGAAAGGCTTGACAAACTGCCTAAGGCACTACTAGAACCAACAATAAATCTAACACTAAAACCCACACCAAATATAATACTAGAAGTAATGCCCAATCAATGCCATAGATTACACTGAATCAAACACTGCCATAAACTCGACCAAAAACACCACCAATCATGGCGATACATCCACAGGTAACAATCCTAAAGTGCAAGTTTATGAAATTTTGGGGTAAAGATCCAGATGCACATGTGGGCCAATTTGAGGCTCATTAGCATGTGATCAGTTTTAGAACCATATTTTAAGATGCAAGAAGCTGCAGCAATTTGCGGGAACACTCACCAACAAAAATTTTGATCCCATCTGGGATGTGTCGACCTATGAGTGGGATACTTGAGCATTTGATTACAGGGTGTTGATGCTCGTCATCCAACTCTGACACACACTATGCAGTCATTGAACAATTTTCTTTTGGGATCATATTACACTTTAGCTTCTTTTTCCCACTACGGACTATGGTTTTGGAAGCGCCCCAATCTTGTTTGACTTTAGTTGCTTTGAACCATGGTCTTCCCAATAGCATTGGGTATGGCATTTCTACTTCTTCCATTGTAAGACCTATGAAATTCACACAAAGGGCAGCCCTTGTACAATTATCTACTAGTTTTGAATGATACCCAATTGTTGTACCTTGCGTTTGTCAACCATTGTCTCCTAGAATGGTACTGGATCTAAGTCCGTTAAAACCATCCTATCATACATGCATTGCGGCAAGATATTCACCATTGATCCTTCATCTAGCAAAGTACCTGGTAACTCCTGATCATTGCAATGTACTTTCCAAGTCGGAAATTTGTAATCTACATCCTTGGTTCCCTCTCGAAGAATTGTTGGATATGCCAACTATTATTCTTCTTTGGTTTCAAAAACTCTTTGGTCCAATGTAATTGAGATCTTCGTGTTCAGAAAACTTACCTGGGATTCCTTTCGATTTGATATCTAGCATACTCTGTTGGACTTTTTATTTTGCCTAGAGTTGCTGAATCTCTCTCAGTGTGCCCGTTCGGACTTGCTCTTGATCCTTCCACTAAATTCTTTTGCCTTGTTTCTTGATCTTGCCAGATTTTTATCTCGGTTCGAAAAACTGCAAGAACCCTAACCTTCTCTGGGTCATCCTGCTCCTTTTCCACTGCATTACACCTGAAACAATCACAATTCTCATCCAGATCCATCAACGGTCTTGCGTTCGGATGCTCCTAGCCATTGTTGTATTATGACGACATTAGTTTGCGGAGGTGGCTGTTTGTGACTGAGCTGGTCTTCCTGAACCCATTCGCTCCTGTTGGTAGGTCTCTGTCTCCATGGCGCTTTGGATCTCTAGTTTTAGTCCCTTGCAAAAGTATTTAGCTACCATCTCACCAATTAGTCTTTTGTATGCATCCAATCTTGCATTAAATTTTGGAACTCCTTAGTTTAGTCTTCAAGTGACAGTTTCTTCTGTCTCGGCTCTTGCGACTTCTTACTTTCTTGGGAGTCTTCTCCTTCCCAAAGACACTCAGGAATGATGTCTTCAATTTATCATCATTATTGAAATGCCCGACACCATATGGAGTGAACCAACTCATCAAAAAATTTCATCCGTGTATGTTCGGTAAGACTAGATTGAGTGAGCTTGTTTATCAATCCACTCTTTATCTATATTATATAAAGGCCTAGGGGGTCACTCCTACCAAAGCTCAAACTCGTTCCAAGGACAGCTCAGGATGCTTTGGATCCACTTGCTCACCTGTGTCAAGAGTATATATCCTGTTCCAAAAGGTGACTTCTCCTCATGATCAAAATAGTGTGGGGGAGAAGTTTGTGCCTCCTTGTCATGAATCCTAACAGATGAGGTCTGTATGCTTGCATCAACAAAGCTTACCCCTATATTTACTTGAGACTCGGGGTCCAGTAGAAGCAATGTGTAAGCAATATTTTGATTGTTTAATTCCACGTTTTCTTCAATTGAGTGCATAGTTACTTTAACTCGCTAGCGGATGCAGTGGACCAAAACAGTGGTGGCAGCAATGGAGCTATCTGCTGCATTGGCCACTTGAGCTGATGCACATTGCTCCAAGACCTGAGTTTGGCTACCTTTGCCTACAGCATCATCTTCATCATCATGGCCTTACTGCGTTGGGGTACATCAAGGTGCTCCACTCACTGGGGTAACACCTCGTTCGCATTTCTACTCTGTTGTAACTTGGTGTGCACCCCACTGAGAGCCTCCAACCGCTCTTCTTGAACCATCATCTTCTGTTGGGAAGCTATGGTCTCTTGAGCCGATTTGAGGGATCCCATGGCCTCATTGTACTGGTACAATAGGAGGTCATGGTCGAGCTGGAGTTGGTTGCGCTCTGTTTACAATCAAGCAAGATTTCCCATTGTCCCCTTCTGCCTGTCCTCTAGAAGCTAAATGATTTCATCATACCATGCCTTCAGCTCCCTAGTGTACTTGGTGTGCTCTTGGCATTCATAGATTAAAACCTGTGGAGGAATCGACATATTGGCAACATGTTGAGTGGTTCGAGTTGTTTCTAGGGCCGACTCCTTGAGTTGTTGCCAGTTATCCGTGATGAGCTCTGGGTCCTCTGCTGGCAGTACATATCATGGAGGTGGTAAATGAGAAATCTATTGAGCAGTCTCTGGAGATGAGAAACAAAATTTCTCTTGTGGTTATTGCTGGTTAAACAAAATTTGTGCTGTGGTTATTGTTGGTTAAACAAAAATTTTGATGTGGTTGTTGCTAGTTGTCATTTTCTTCCCCCCAACGGCTCCAACCCGTCGAGTTTTAGCTTTCGAAGCTCTGGAACGGGTTGCTGCCCGGGCGATCGTTCGTTGCGGGTGTGGAGCTATAGGAGGACATTGCTTTGGAAAGAGCCGCCGGTTGCATCGTATGAAGGTCTCTCTTGCTGAGAAGCCGTCGAAGCACCCTTTGTAGAGCACAGCAAGCGCGTCGATATCGACCCGTGGAGATTCGTGAGCACCTGGTGTCCGCCGTTCTTAGCGCTCGCTGCTTCATTCCTTCTCTGTTCTTCTGTCCACACGAAGGTCTTTCCGCATCTCCTTGCGAGGGACTAGCAGCAGCTGACTTCGGCGCAGTATGTAAAGAGGTGAACCGCAAGATCTGCGAAGCTAGAGAATGGGCTGCATTTGTTCATCCGACAAGGGTGTTGATGATTTGAAGCAGAGGTAGAGGCGAAAAGAACTCTGTGTAAAAGTTCTACGATTCTGTGCTGTGGATTCCCGTCTTCTTGCTGTTTTCAAAGCTTTGGAAGCCCTCAATCTTCATCGGGAGACGTGCACCAGACGCTCTTTCCAAAGCTCGAGCTCAATAGCATCACAACCCGGCATTTTCTTCCTCACAGAGATTGCAGAGAACCGCAAGCAATCACTGCTTTCAGTTGCTCTTGAGCGGTTCGGCTTCTCTGCAAGCAATCACTGCTTTCAGTTGCTCTTGAGCGGTTCGGCATTTCCTTTCTTCTGTAAATTCCGAGTCGCCTCTCAACTAGAGCTCTTAGGTGCTGTCGCCTACAGATCGGCAGACCAAACCTTCCCAAATCGATTTTTTGGAACCCGCAAGATGTAAAAGTAGCCAACAAGTGACTACTATCAAGTTTTGAGCAGAGCCAAACATAAGCAGAACAGAGAGAAGACATCCAAAGAGCGGGATTGAAGCTATTAACAAAGTCAGAGAGCATAGTGTACAAGGCAAAGGTTGGGTGTTAAAGAAAGCATAGTCTGAATGAGCACTTCACTAAGCATGCTTTGTGGACCTTAGTCTCTTGGCTCCATTTCAGATATGTGTTGAGGACCTTAATCTCAATTTGGATTGCAAACATTGAGATAGATTGCATGCCATAAAAGCCAGTCCAAGAGCATTTCGTTAATTGTGTTCATCTCAAGAGAGAAGGGTAGTCATTACCTACCATCATTGATGGAGACCAAGTAAGACGCTTCTGCCCTCTCTGGTGTGCATCATTTACGGTCTTTTTTTGCAAAGTTTGCATAGTGCCCGTGAGTATCACGGAGGAAGCGATTGCCATTTGGGATAGCCCTTAATTTACTTGAAAAATCTGGAAATATTACATTGAGGGAGAAAAGCGGTTGATAATGGAAGTCCTATGCCCGGTTGGTGAAGCGTGAATGCATTTGAGCACTTGAAACAAGCTTTCGCCAGTAAATTAGAGTTGGAGCATGCATTTGAGGGTGTGTATGCCCTAAGTTGGATGCGTATGATGCCCAGAGTATTCTAGTAGGGACCACTCCCCTATCGTTATTCACCTAGAGCAGTCCCGTTGTGGCCTACCACAGAGAGGGGTCCGCATTCCACATGCTTTGCTCCTAGAGGAGATACATCAGAGTATTACAGCCATTTGGCAGCAGCCTGAGTTCCCCCCATAGGGAGGGTGGGCCATGTGGGCAATTGAGGCGATTCAGTGGAGCAATGAGGAGATTCGCACTCATTCTATGCATCGTTGTCATACTCTTCAGGAGAGAGAGAGGGCTTTACGGGTGGGACTAGGCCTCCATTAAATGTCTTTGGGAGCAGGAATCAAAGTCGCAGTGGTTAGCATAATGATATGAGTGCGCTCGCTTGGAGCCTCAGGATACTGAGGTAAGACGAGCTGAGTACTCCTACCAGTCCTCCAAATCTCGATGAGGAGCTCCGCACTCATTCTATGCACCGTTGTCATACTCTTCAAGAGAGAGAGAGAGAGGGCTTTGTGGGCGGGACTTGGCCTCCATTGAATGTCTTTGGGAGCAGGATTCAAAGTCGCAGTGGTTAGCAGACTGATATGAGTGCACTCACTTGGAGCTTAGGATACTGAGGTGAGCATACACTGCCAAGGCCTCTTTAACTGCATCCAAGCTCCAAGCAGAGCCCTCTACAAAAAGAACTGTCATCTACAAACTGAGTCCAAAAGCTCCTCCTTCTGTCGAATTGGGAGCCTTAGCTTCGTGAGTCCCATCGACTGAGACCTCAGAAAATGCCCTAGGGCCTCGGCCACAAAGAGAAATAAGAAAGGGGCAAGGGAGCATGCCTGATGAACCGAGCAGGAGAGCGAAAAGGCCTCCCCTGTGTAGCCACCAATAAGTATCTGGCTCGAACTACCTGCACAAAGGGCTGAGACACCCCTGATCCAACGATCCGAAAAGCCAAGCCTCTGCATGATGCCCTCCAAGAAAGACCACTCCACTCCGTCATAAGCCTTCTTGAAATCCAAAAGCAAAATCATGAGAGGCTAAGACTCCTCTCTGGCCCAATCGAGTGCCTCCCAAAAAGTAAAGATGTTGTCCACGGTGCTACGCTCCTGGACAAAACTTGTATGCGTGTCATGGATGATGTCCACACTAGGTGAGAGCGAAGCTGCAAGCTTAAGACCTTGGCCAAGGTCTCGTACACAGGGTGATCGGTCTCCACTATCTCAGGTCTGGACGATCCCGTCCCTTCGGATTCAAGCGTATCCAGCTACGACTCAGGGTTGAAGGGAGAGAGCTCGGGTCGAAGATCTCCTGAAAAGCCAAGTGGAGGGGGGTATGAATGCACTCCCAGAAGCACCTAAAGAAAGCCGGGACAACTTGTCCTCCCCAAGGCACTTTTGGGATGGAACAGCCCGAAGGGCCTCCCAAAGCTCCGCATCCGAAAATGGTGCATCTAACTGGTTGCTCACACTCCGGGAGACCACCTTTGGAACATTCGTCCAAACTGAATCTCGGACTGCCAAAACCTGCGGGGATGCCTCCTTGGCCTAAAAAAAGCGATGATAGAAATCCAAGGTCAACTCTAAGATCTCTTGCAGATCCGAGTGCATCTGCCCAACTAGAGTCTCTCAATCTCTGCAATTATACGCCAGTCTATCTAGGGCCAGTGACTTGAAAGAGCTGTGTGGTCATCCTGTCACCCTATTGTACCCACCGAGATTAGAGGAATGGTAGGAGTACTCAGCCCATGTGTGACTCTCAATTACAATAAAATGAGTTCTCAGGTGAGAATATATACTACGTGACCGAACTCATGTTTTCTTGAGAGACTGGTGGAGTGGGAGGTGATTGTTCAAAATGAGGCTCAAGAGAGGAAGCAACTTCATGAGTAGAGGGAGGAGATGTTGGAGACACGGGGATAGGACTTAACATCTTCCATTTGAACTTGGAATGGTGAAGACTTTGCATTCTTGAGCTTCAACTTGCTAATCATAGCTGTTGAAATTATGTTCACTCCTAAGCCACCATCCACTATTACATCTGAAACATTTTCCTTTTTTATTTTGACATTGATAATGAGTACTTCTTCATCCATGATCAGAGTGTCGAAAATTGGAATGGTGACAAACGAATCTACTTGTTACATAAGGAACTCTCTGCAATACGGTGTAATCTTCAGTAATTCTGCTACTGTCAAACTAATCTTCATATTTTGGAAGATTTCCCATGCTCTTTCCATTTTAGGATTCGAGTCTCCTTTAAAACTTTGTTCTTCCTGAGACTTACTATTGGAAGCCTTGGTCGAGTTATTTATTGGTGGAACTATACATTGATCAGGTGTGGTAGATCCATTACTGGAGCTTCACCCTTGAGAGTGCTCTCAACAGAAGCAAGAACGGAAGAGGGAGAGAGAGAAACAGAGAGCCACATAAGTTTTGGTGGGTGCAGAACCACCCTAATCTTCTTTTTCATTCATTTATACATGTGTTTGAGTATTGTACATAACCGAGGTAAAGGCACAATGACCTTTAACCCCCACAACCTCCCACTTAAAGGACAATGTGCCTTTAAGGGAGAACAACTAGTGAGCATACTATCCAATGCCCATCAATACACAACAATACTCAAACCGCTGACTAGGTAGACTCTTCGTCAGCATATCTGCAGGGTTATCATCTGTATGAACCTTGACAAGCTCTATGCGCTTGTTCTCAAGTACCTCCCTGATGAAATGGTACCTGACCTCAATGTGTTTGATCTTTGCATGAAAGACCGGATTCCGTGCTAGCTGTAGCACTCATGGAATCACTATGCAATGTCGGTACACCTGTATGAATCCCCAAATCTCCCACTAGCCGATCAAGCCATATAGCCTCCTTGCAACCCTCTGTGGCTGCAACATACTCAGCCTCTATGGTAGACAAAGCAACGCACTTCTGTGCACGAGACATCCACGACACTGCACCACCTGCAAAGGTGAACACATAACCAGAAGTGGATCTCCTACTATCCACATGCCCTGCATAGTCTGAATCTGTGTACCCAAGTACATGCATGTCTCCTCTACCTAAGCAGATGCACATCTCCTTGTTACCCTTCATGTACCTCATGATGCACTTAACTGCCTCCCAATGCCTCTTTCCTGGATTAGCCATATACTGGCTAACAACTCCCACTGCAAATGCAATGTCTGGTCTAGTAGCTATCATAGCATACATAAGACTCCCAACCGCTGATGCATAAGGAACCTTGGCCATCATGGCCCTTTCCTCATCTGATTTGGGACTATCTATATGACTCAGTTTCACATATGGAGGCAATGGAGTACTCACTGCCTTCCCCCCCTCCATATTGAAACACTGCAATACTTTTGTAACATACTCTTTTTGTGAAAGCCAAAGGAGTTTCCTACTCCGATCACGGGTGATGCGCATACCAAGAATATGACCTGCAAGTCCCAAATCCTTCATATCAAAGGCCTCATGCAACTTGGCCTTTAATGTATCTAGCTCATAAGTATTCTTGCTAGCCAGTAGCATATCATCCACATATAGTGCCAAGATTATCAAGCTATTATCCTTAGCCCTTTTAGTGTAGAGGCAATGATCAATTTCACTCCTTCTAAACCCTAGGACCGAATGAAAGCATCAAACTTCTGATATCATTCTCTAGGCGCTTGCCTAAGACCATAGAGACTCTTCCTCAGCTTGCAAACTAAATGCTCTTTGCCCTTTTCTTCAAAGCCTTCCGGCTGCACCATGTAATTTTCCTCATGCAAATCCCCATGCAAGAAAGCTGTCTTGACATCCATATCCTCTAATGCCACTAGTCCAAGCATGCATCTAAGTGTGATCATCTTCACAACCGGAGAGAATATCTCATCAAAGTCCACACCCTTCTCTTGCTTGAACCTTTAGCGACCAAACGGGCCTTGTACCTCGGGCCTTGTACCTAGGCACATCATCACCTGTGACCTTCATTTTGTAGACCCATTTACATGGCAATGCTTTCTTTCCATGTGGCAAAGAAACCAAGTCCCAAGTCTTATTCTTCATAAGTGAACTCATCTCTGATTGCATAGCATACTCCCACTTGCGTTGATCCTCGCGCATCATAGCCTCTCTGTAGCAAGAAGTCTCCCCACAATCAGTAAGCATCACATAGTCTACCCCTGGAACAAACCTATCAGGTGGTCTAGACACTCTAGATGATCTTCTCAAGGGCATTTCAGCTTGCTGTCCCACCTAAATATCAGCCACATTTGGCTCATCGTTTCCACCAATAGATGATCCATCATCTACCCTTGATTGTATATCTGTGGGAGTACTTGGTGGTACCATTTCTTGCACATTTGGTGCATGGACAGCTTGTTGTCTATCAACATATGCAGGTGGATTCACATCCTAGAAAGTGATTCTCCTCATTTCCACATCCCTCATGGGTGTCTTATGCATCTTCTTCTCATTGAAGACTACATCATGGCTACGTATGATCTTCTTTGCTTATGGATCCTAGAGACGATAGCCCATCTCTCCACTTTCACCATAACCCAGAAAGATGCATTTCCTAGACTTAGGATCTAGCTTCTTTCGAAGCTCTTTTGGCACATGTGCATATGCCTCACACCCAAATATACGCAAATGAGAGTAAGAGGGCTTCTTGCCACTCCATGCCTCTTCAGGAATACCACCATCCAAACTCTTACTAGGTGATCTATTGATCACATGCACTGCAGTCTTCATTGCCTCAACCCAAAAACCACCAGAAAGACTTGCATTGGAAAGCATGCATTGCAACCTTTCTTGAATGGTACGATTCATCTTTTCTGCAACTGGATTTTGCTCTAGAGTACGAGGGGATGTGAGCTCCCTCTTAGTCCCACGTGTATCACAGAAATGCTGAAAGTCATGAGAGAGATACTCTCCACCATTGTCAGTCCGTAGGCATTTAAGCGTTCTGCCTGACTGTCAAGGCCAGCCATTTCTGAAATACTTGGAACACATCACTCTTCTAAGCTATAGCATAAGCCCACACTTTCCTAGTTGCATCATCAATGAATGTCACATAGTATTCAGCCCTGCCTAATGACCGTGTAGGCATGGGACCACATACGTCTAAATGCACCAAATCAAGCTTTTCAAACTCTTTCTTTCCCCTTCTTTTATGGGCTGATTTAGTCTGCTTGCCATAGAGACAGTGCTCACAAAATTCAAAATCAGAGAAACTCAAATGCGGTACATAACCCAAACGGCATAAGAGTTTCATTCCATTCTGGCTCATGTGCCCCAACCTTCAATGCCACAAAGAAGTGCTTGGCTGCTCGGTTATTGCAACAACATGATCAAATACCCCTGATACATGTAAGAGATACACAGTCCCACACTTGGCACCCCTGGCCAAAAGCATAGAGCCCTTCTGAATTTTCCAACTCTAAAAGCCAAAAGTGGTGTGAAAACCAGCATCATCTAGCTGACCCATTGAAATAAGACTCTTGGTCAACTTAGGCACATGTCTCACATGTTTCAAAATAAATGCAGACCCATTTGCAAAAGAAAAATTTATGTCACCTGGTCTGACTATGTCACATGCATAGTCATTTCCAAGATGCACACAACCTGTCTTTCCACTGTCATAAGTGGAGAACCATTCCCTATGGGGAGTAACATGGAATGAAGCACCAGAATCCAAAATCCAATCTTGGGAATATGCATCATCTGAAGTGGTAAGCAACTCTGCAGCATGGATGTTTTTATCGAAGCTATGCTTATATATTAATATAAAATCTTGGCGAAAGTTTTCAAGCTCATTTTTAAAGTTTCACAATATTAGTAGAATGTAGTGATTTTTTCAACATTTTCTTTTGAATTTTGAAGGAAAATATGTAAATCCTGGCGAAACTTTAAATTTTATTGCAAAAAATTTTCAAATCGTGGCGAATGTTTCAAACATTTATTTTTAATAAAGCATAACAACTTTCAATGCCAATATAAAAATTTAGCTTCTTAACGAAACTAACTTGAAAAAATCATCCATGCTCTGCAGATAAACTAGACATGAAGAGAACATCATTGTCACTATCATGTGTGACTGCATTGATCTCCTCGATCTTCACTTTTCCTTTGTCCTCCCTTAGACTCTCTTCCTTTTGATTTTCACCCCAATTTGCATTCTTTTTCCTATCCTTTTGCTCTCTTTTCAGCTTATAGCAATCCTTTTTCATATGGCCCTTCTTGCCACAGTGGTAACACTCAATGTTCCGTGCCCTGGATTTGCTACGAGACTTCCCTCTTTCTTGGGACTTCCCCCTGAACTGTGATCTGCCCCTTTGCACATTTAAGGCTGCATCCTACTTGTTGCCATCCATAGACTTCCGTCTAATCTCCTCGGCCAAAAAGCTACCCACAACATCATCAAATTTCAGTACTCCACCAGGTGCAGAGTTACTGACAGCTGTACGGAAGGTATCCCATGAGGATGGCAATGAACATAAGAAAAATATTGCCTTAGTCTCCGCATCAAAATTCATCTTCTGAGCTTGAAGCTGGCTGAAAATAATATTGAATTCATTCAAGTGAGAAGCAATGGAGACCCCTTCCTTCATCTGCAGCTCAAACAACCTCTTCATGAGGTAAACTTTATTAGAGACAGTTTCCTTCTCGTAAGTGGCACACAGTTTCTTCCACAAATCTTTCGTAGTTTGCTCATTTACTACTGTGAAATAAACTGACTCTGCAAGATGAAGTCTAATAGTAGACTTTGCTAATGCATCCAACTCATTCCAATCATCCTCAGACATATTTGCAGGCTTAGCTTCAATCCCTGCCAAGGGTTTAATCTGCTTCTTTTGAATAAGCACATCCCTTATCTGTTCTTTCCACAAAGAAAAGTTTGTCCCATCAAACTTTTTAATGTTGAAAAACTCCTTTTCAGACATGGAAGAGAATGCCATAATGCAATTAATGTGTATGCCACAATAGAGTGAAATATCACCAAAACTCATGTCTCAAAGCATCTGACTCATGTGCATATACTATGCATCCATATGAGCAAATCTGGCCCAAAAGAAAATGCCAACTGCAATGGCAATCCAAAATGCCAATAAGTGCCAAATGACTCAAGCATAAACACCATCCACTGGCATATGCATTAATAATATCTCATCCAAGAGAGCATAGCATTATCAGTGCATCACCTGCAATGTGTCAAAGCTATCCCTTAGCATAAAATAGCATCCATGTGCAAAGCGTCCATAAAAATAGCACCCCACAAGGAAATTTGGGCCTATCAGCGCATCCAATAAGGACCGCAATGCATCCAAATGGCCTATAAATAATCCATTGCAACCCAATGCACACCACGAATGAGCGCACACTACTCAAACTACAACCAGAGTGATTTGCATAAGGTATGCTCAAGAAATCATAATCCCACGGTAATGACCGCTACTGAAAATAGAACCTAAGATGCCTCAAAACATGGGCGCCATTGCATAATCGGACTCAGCAAGAAAATCTGCAAATATCTCTCTTCTGCCGGAACTCCAAAATCCCAACTGATGTGAGTGAGAAATGGGAGTCAACACTTATCCACTGCCATGTGGCATAAATCTAAGGTTTCAAAACCTTAGAATGAAAAATGCATAACAGAGAGATGAAATCAAATACACAGAGATCTATAACTCTGAAAATCCTCCACCGAATCACGCAAGAACTGACAGGTAGGGGTTTTTGGGCGTCCGAAACGCAATGGGACAGACGGTTTCGGAAACCGTGGTCTTAATCACTGAGTCCAACATAGGCTGAAAAAAGTTTTTGGAAACAGAGCTATTTGTAAACTCCACCGGAGTGCAAATGATGAGCAACATAGAAATTTTAGGACCTCCTGAGTCCACCGGAACTGACAGATCTGCAAATGGTTGCTCCAAACTTGAGTTCCAACACGCGGGCAAAAAAACGCAGAAATTGGCACATTGAGTCAGAAATCCAATGAAATGATCCCAGATTCAAGAATGAAGGTGTTTCCAAGCTCTTGAAGTGAAGTGGACACCAAAAGCAAGCAATAGTTGCCTCTACAAGTCAATACGGAGTCTCTGTCATCGAACGGAACAGGGAAAAGCTCAAAAAATGACTTTTTCTTTGAAAACACTTAACAGGCTCTCAAAACCACTTTGCAAAACCAAAGTGACTTTTCCAAAGGTTCCTCCAAGGTCTCTACACACTCGGATGCAAGTAAAGTCACCCACAAAGCTTCCCACAAAGCTTCTCCTTCCTCCCACAGAGCTGCTGAGCTTCAAGCATTCACGCACGCTCAGCTAGATCACCCGAGCTCTGTACCAATTGAGAGTGCTCTCAACGGAAGCAAGGACGGAAGAGGGAGAGAGAGAAACAGAGAGCCACACAAGTTTTGGTGGGTGTAGAACCACCCTAATCTTCTTTTTCATTCATTTATATATGTGTTTGAGTATTGTACATAACCGGGGTAAAGGCACAGTGACCTTTAACCCCCACAACCCTTTAGATCCTAAGATATTCAAGAGGCAATTTACTTCTATGACGTGCAATTACTGTCTCTTTGTAGGATTGTTCAACGCATCATTTTGACCGAGTTACGACATTGGCATCCACTAATTATGGAAGTTTAGCCAACATCACTTGGCATCTGGGATCCACTTCTTGTCTTTCCCTATTACTTTGAAGTAACTTCAAATGTTCTTGCCACCACAATGGACACTTAGGCTTGGTATGATTACCATTGCAAAAGTAACAATGGATGTGTGAAGGACCTTGATTTTTGTACTTACCATTTTGCCTTTTCCTTTTCCCTGCTTGGGTTTTGGTGGTCGCTCTTCCTTAGCCTTAGACTCAAGCTTGCCTTGATTTACGTCAAGCATCTTCTTCCCTACATATCAATAGGTGGACACATTATGTCCATACTTGAGACAAGTCCCACAGTATTTTGTTCTATAATCATCTTTTGATTATCCTTTTCTGAGACATTTGTTGTACCAATTTTCTTACTGACTTGGGTTTTCTTTGAAACCCATTTCTTTTAAAGCCTTCTTCAGTGCCAATTTTAGCTTGTCAGGATTCGTTGAGGGTCATCATCACTTGCATTTTTATTGGTCTTCTTCATGGTAGGTCCACTATTTTCTAGTGGAACAACTCGGTTTAGCAGTTCTTCATATGTCTTGGTTGGGTTGAGAATTTCTACTAACCTGAGGTCAATTCGAGTACAACTTGTAATTAACCATGCAAGTAGTGATTTATCATGTAGTGGAGTACTAAGTTGATTAACCAAAGCTCACATTCTGAGCACAAAATCCTGTATAGACTCGTGCTCCTTTCGCTTAAAATCATTGAGCTTGGTATGGATCTCTTCATTTGTTAATTTCTTGTCTGAATCTTCTGAGAAAAGCTTTTGACATTTTCTACCAATCTTTGAAATAACCAATTGAAGATTGGTTGAACCAATGTTGCACCATCTTGGTCAGTGTACAAGGGAAATAGTTCATATATTCCTCTTTTGTTACATTACCATTGGTGTGACAGATTCGCAAGAAGCTCTACAAGTAGCTATATGGATAATCATCCTTAGTTCCTTGCTGGTTTTACCTTGACAATCACCAACTCGGATTGATTAGTAAATGTTGACACATCATCAAGCAAGGTTTGATAGATAGCTATTAACATGTCATCAAACTAGGTAACAATTGCCATGTCATCAAATTTGATGTGTTTGACAAACAAGGTTTGAATGACGATGCATCCATTGAGCCTCTATTTAATAAAGGTCAAGTAGATGCATAGTTATTCTCAACATCTATTCTAGAAGGTAGGAGTCTCAAACTCGATCCAAAAAACAAGTCAACCTACAAGCATTCATGTTAATGAATTAGGGTCCATTTAAGGCAAACTATTTCGAACGAGAGTCGACATCCATAGGAAATTGCAGTCACTTACTAGAAAATTGTTGCATTGCTTCAAGGTCAATAGGGAAGAGAGATCTACATATAGTCGCCAATGTTAAAGAGCTCAGGGAGTCACTCGCATAGTGTGTTGCATAGCAAACTCAAGGAGTGGTAAGCTACAAATCAAAACTCCATGAGTTCAAGCACTCGATTGCACAATGAAGTTTGAGATTCTACTAAATAGTAGAGAGAGTCGCAAAGAGGTGAAATCCCATTCTTTTGGCATTGTCATAGTAGAAGTCCTTGGCTTGATCTTTGACATGGTTTTAGTAATTTTGATCTTCGTCTTACACTCAAATATTAGTATTATATACCTTTGTAAGACTAGAATAAGTCCAATCATAAAATTTTAGATTTTTTGTTGTTCTAAAGACCAAAAATCTACACAAAAAATAAAAGGGAAAATGAAAGAGAAGAAAAAAGAGGTAAACAAAAACTTTTATGAAAAACAAAAGGAAGACATACTTAGCAAGCAAAGCAACACTTATGTTCATAAGTGCCCAAGCATAAGCAGAAAGAGGTAAACAAAAACTTTTATGAAAAACAAAAGGAAGACATACTTAGCAAGCAAAGCAACACTTATGTTCATCAGTGCCCAAGCATAAGCAGCTATACTAGGTTTCTAAAGACCCGCGAAGTCTCTTGGGCAAACCCAGTGCTTACTAAAATACATCAAATAAACAAAAAGAAAACAAGAAAGGAAGAAGGTGACTAAGCAAAAATAAACAAGCAAGTCAAGAAACAAAAAACAAAGACTTCCAAAAAATTGGAATTAACACACTCTCTCTCTCTCTCTCTCTCTTACACACACACACACACACACTTAATTAAAACATTAAAAAGCTAAATGAATCCTTTACACTTATGTATCGCTTCCTACAAAGAGGCAAAATTACATTTCTAACTTAGAAAGCACAAGCATACTCAATCAACTCTCTTTTGAAACTAAAAAAAACGGGCTATTCAGCTCCTCGCTTTTTGTTTTCAGATTATGTTCAATCATTCTAAGCATACCTAAGGCCGATACACCAAAGATAAAAGACTTACATCTAAGATTGTGTGTACTTTTTCATTATTTTCCTTGGATTATACCTCTTGTGGAATAGTAAAGTGATCAAATTACTACATTGAATGATAAAAGACTCCTTAGTTGTACAAAGGTGGGAAAATCTATGGAATTGGGAAGAAATGACTTCATATTTTGCTAAATCATATATGTTTGAGTCAATGTGAGGCATTTTTATAATGTGTAAACCACTATATTTAGGTTGTTCACGTTTATTGTAAATATCAATCTCTAATCCTATGGTAGATTGAGAAAGTCTAAGATCTTAAAAAACACAAGAATCCCCCCTTGAAGTGCAGTTCAGTTCATAAGAGTCACAAGGATAGATTCCTTCTCCAAAAGCACAAGAGTCTTTTCACATAAAGTCTTGAAAGTTAGGAACATGTGGTACAAATAAATCATCTATAAAATGCCTAACATGGCTAAGCTTATGTAAAATGATAGGGCATGTATTGATAGAAATAAGACATTGCATAAACTCAAATTCATAAGTGAAAAGATAAAATTTTCCTAAAAAGACGGCACAATTAGTGCCCATGGGGATTCCTATAATTTATTGAAACAAAGAATCACCTATTGTGATGTAAAGATTATCTAAAAGAAAATCTATCCAATAGCAAACATCTTCAACACTTACTACCTTTGTGTATCTTTTGTTTTTAGAACCGATGTCATGATCTTTATTTTTTAGCCACAAAAAGTCAAAGCATAAGGCTGTTTTCTCAACTTTTAGCACTGTGCATCTATCTTTGTCAAATCTCAGCTTGAAAACTTCAGCCATGAGCTTTTTTATTCTAAACTTCAGGTTTTTCTCGATCTTTGTGTAAAGCGTGGTAAAATCATAGGTTTGAAGAAGAATAGGAGACTATTTTTCCTGAATGCTTTGAGAGGAATTTAAAAATTTTACAACAGGAATCACTCCTACAAAGTCATTTAAAATCTAGCTTGAGTGTGAGGGGACATCTGCCTCTTTTAATAAGTCCCTCCAAAATTCATGGACACCAGGCAACATGGCTTTGAAGCAATAGCTTAGCCATTTAGAGACATCCGTCAAAGTAGTCTCACAAGCAGCTGGAATAAATATTGGCTTTTTTGGAATTTTGTGGAACTTCCAAGCAGCACAAAGAAAAGAGATACTTGGGTTGCAAACAAACCCAGAAGACTTGCAAAAGCTTTGGTGTTTTGAGATCAAATCGTTTTGAGAAACTAAGGCAGGGCATAACTTTTGGCTGACGAGGTCACTTCTCTCAAAAGACATTCTAAGTAAAACTTTTTGCAAATAAAAACAAAGTTATTGGAACATTTGTCCATATAAGAAATGACAAAATTCCTATGGAATTTTTGAAGAAGAGTTTGATCTTCTTTAGAAAGATGGTTACTTTGCTTTGAGCAATTAACTGAAGGGAACTTTTCTAGTTTCAAAGCCACTTTTTTCAAAATCTTCCCTTTCCATTCTAATAAGATATTTTGAACTCCTAAACATTCTTCTAATTACAAAACAAACTTTGAAATTCCCTTATCGAAAGCTTTTAAAAGGCAAGACTCTTTAAAAGAGTACAATCGAAATTTAGTGCCTTTCATGAAAAGGTCTCTTAAGTTACTAGAAAGAAAAATTGAGGTATCAGCTATGACTACATGTCCTAAATCAGCATCAATAAAGCTTTGGAATCTCTTACTTTTACAACAACAAGGTTCTCTAATGATAGAAGATTCTTACTTTGGAATCTCTTACTTTTACAACAATAAGGTTCTCTAATGATAGAAGATTTTGAATGCTCTAAAAGCCTTTTACCTATCTCTCCATAGTTGAAAGCCTTTTGTCCTAAAGTTTTTCCATACTTCCAAGCTACTACTTGATGCTTCCAAATTCTTCTCACAAAATGAGGGAGAGAATCCATTACTTTAGGAGACTTCAAAATTGAGTTTAAGCCTATCTTGTCAAGAGAGAGAGAAGTAAAAATACAAATCAAGAGTTCCTTATTTAGATAGACTTCTTTGCTTTGAAAGGAAGCTTTTACTTTTAAGAAGCAATCCAATGAAGTTTTAAGTTGTATATAATGGAGCTTATTTAGATTCAAATCCTCAAAAGAAATGTTTTCCAAGGTGTATTGAAGTTTAAAAAGAACTTTGACATCATATTTTTCAAAAACTTTTATTGAAAAAAGACCTAGAGACATTAATCTATCTAGGTAGAGTAGTCTTCTTTTATAGTCTCAAGAAGCAAAAATTCTTGGAACTGAGAAAGTTAAAGGAACTAAAGGACGAGGAAGTGGCAGAAGAGGTAGTGAGGGAGGCAACTTACGAACAACATGTGAGATTGTAGGAAAGCTAGGACAACCCTGTAACATAACTTTAGGTGTCCATACAAGGTTAGGTGTATGATTATGTTGGTAAAGAGGAATGTTAAAGGGCTTGATATGAGTTCTCCACATCAAAGGGTTCTTTTTAGAGGTTCTTTTATTTTTACGAAGAGTTGATTTTCCTTCCAAATTAAAACCTCTTAGGAAGAAAGTGTGTAAAGTTCTCATCCAAAACAATTCACAAGGACCAGCAGCCTTGTAAAAGTCCTTGGCATTATTAAAATGGCCCTCTATATGCTCAATGGGAAAGCAACGAAAAGATTCGAGGCCAGACTCTACCATTGCCGCATATAAGGGTTTTGAATTCTCAATTAAGGAATTCTTCTTATGAACTTTTCTAGCTTCTCTAACATGTTCTTGAAAATGAATAAAATCTATCCTATAGGTTTGTCCTACATAAAGCATATTACTACTGTGTATGTTATAGACAACATAAATTACTTGCATGGCATGAATAGGACTAATAGAAACAGAAGTCTTGAGATGCTTGTTTCTAAGACATCTTGGTTTATTAAGAATTCTTATGTTATTATTAGTATAATGAGTGCTAACTAATAAAGCCTTAAAGTTAGACCAATTAATGTTACCTTCCCCAAAATCATGAAGATTATTCATGTTTGACCTAGCTAAAAAGTTAAACCTTTCTCTATATATGTTTCTTCTAGCTTTTTTATTTTGACTTACTGAGCTAGACCCAACTAAATCACCTACCAAAGAGACAAGACCATCACTAGTATTTATAATGTTATTCTGTGAGGTCAAACGATCCATCATTGGGGAACTTATTGTTGAGATATCGAGCTCCACTCGCGATATGCCAGGGTGACCGTTGTGTATTTATGTCACCGACTTGTTAGCTGGAGATGTGGTTGGTACACCGCCCACGAATAATAGCTGGATGACAGCTATCCTTATCTACACTAGTTCGTGGCTCAGTTAGTATGCCACCTTCGTTAGTTGAGTTTGGTTTGAGACCCACATATAGGGTTCTTCTATTTCTTTGTACTAGAGTTCTTTTGGCTTTCACAACTAAGAAGAGGAAAACTGTTTTCAGCCTCCACCTTTGTGTGTATTCCCCCATTTGTGCATGTGAGAAAGCCGCAAGTGAGACTCCTTCCCTCTCTCCCACAATCTTCACATGGTATCAGAGCCTTGTTCGTGGTAAGGAGCTCAAGAAAGCAAGCCAAGTTCGTGGTGTCCTGGTAAGAGGACCAGTGTTGCTTTCCTATTTCGAGTTTGGGAGCAAATCTCTGCAGGTAGCACAGCCAGAAGTGCAGGAGTGCACTGTTTCAGATTGAGACGCCCTTCGCGGTGTGGCGAGAGCGCAGTATATGCTGCGGGTGAAGGCGAAGCCCTCAGTGACTTTATTTTTTTTATTTAAGGCCGTTTCGGGGCCCGTTTTGAAGGCGGAAGTTCTTCGCAGGCACTCAGAAAAAGGCCCTGTTTTTTGCTGTGCGACCATTGCGCGGCTAGTCGGTGGAAAGGTGCCGCAGAAATTGCATCGTATGCATGTGTGCAGAGATATTGGGAGTTGCAGATTCATGCGTGTTGCCTGTTGATGCAAAATCGTCACTAAAAAGTGACTGTGTGGTGAAATACCACTTTCGTCAGTTTTGCAGATCTGCCCGTGTGAGGCAAAAGCTGTGTTTTTTGCAGTGACAGAATATTTTGCAGTGTTCTGTAATGGCATCTGATTCTCTTTCACAGATTGTCACTGAAAAGCTTGACAAGAACAACTTCCAGGCATGGAAGTTTAGAATGACGAATTTCTTGATGGGAAAAGGCTATTGGGAATTCATTACAGGAAATGAAGAAGAACCTATTCTTCCTAATGTTCCCAGTCAACAGGAAATGCAGGCATTCAAAGGATGGCATGAGAGAGCCAGGAAAGTTATGTACTGGCTGTCTATCAGTATTTCGGACTCCATGATTGTGCATATTCAGGATGCAAGTACGCCAAAGGAGGCATGGGATACTTTGGCAAAAATGTACAGCACAAATACGCAAGCCAGGAAAATGCAACCCAAACAGGAGTTGCACAATGTGCAGAGAGAAAATTTGACCATAAATGACTACCACATGAAAGTGAAGAAAATTGCAGATGCACTTGCTTCCATTGGGTCGCCAGTGGATGATGATGATTTGGTTTCTGTGACCTTGAATGGTCTAAGAAAGGATTATGCACAGTTCCAGACATCCATTGCCGTCCGTGAAAAATTTCCTGATTTTGAGGAGTTGATTGCTATTCTAATTTCCGAAGAGCAGAGAAATGGGGGTGCATCTTCTTCAGCAGGAACTTCAAAAGAAACTGTCTTCTACTCAAATGCTGGCAGAGGTAGAGGCAGAGGTAGAGGAGGCCGATCTGCAGGCCGTGGTAGAAATCAGAATATGCAGCAAACGCAAGAAAACCAGTCCTATGCAGGAGGACGTGGTAACTCTAGAGGCAGGGGGAGCCAAAGAGGCCGTGGTGGATGGCAGAGAGGCCAAAATGCAAACAGCAATATTAAATGCTACTATTGTGGCAAAATGGGTCATATGGCTAAGGACTGCTATAAAAAGCAGAATGACATTATGAATGGAAAATTGCAGCAAGGCAATTATGCATCCTCTCGTAGACAGGGTGATGACAGAAATGAGCATTTGTTTATGGTGCAGCATATGAGAAATTCTGTAACAAGTGCAGAAGAAAGCAATGATGTGTGGTATGTTGACTCGGGTGCGTCAAACCACATGACAGGTCACGCTGAATGGATGCAGGATGCAAGAAAAATGGAAAAACCAGGATTTGTGGAGACTGGTGATGATACTGCACATCCTATTGTGCAGATTGGCAAAATTCCTTTGTCTATGCAGGATGGGAAAAAGAAATACTTGTCTGATGTATTTCATGTCCCGAACATCACCAAGAACCTGGTTTCTGTTGGTCAAATGGTTGAGCAGGGCTTGCAGGTTAGATTTAATCCTCATGGATGCTTTGTTGAGGATATGAAAAATAATGGTCGCTTGATAGCAAAAGGAAAGAAGAAGGGCAGGATGTTTACGTTGGATGCAGACATGCCTGAATTGAGTGCAGCAATGTTTGCACATGGGACTGGTGTAGTTGCAGATATTGATATCTGGCGCAAACGCATTGGTCATGTTAATATACAGCGACTTAAATTAATGCAAGCCCAAAATATTGTTGCAGGATTGCCAAAATTCAAGGTTGCAGAAATGCACAAGGTTTGTGAAGCCTGTCAATTTGGGAAACAGGCAAGGAAACCTTTTCCTAGGCATGTTCAAGAGAGTAAAAAGCCATTGGAATTAATCCACTCTGATGTGTGGACTACAAAAGCTGCATCTATTGGAGGCTGTCACTATTTTGTCACATTTATTAATGACTTCAGCAGAAAACTGTGAGTGTATTTTATGAAAAAGAAAAGTGAAGTGTTTGGGCACTTCAAAGCTTTCAAAGCTATGGTTGAAAAAGAAACAGGCCTGCAAATAAAATGCCTAAGGTCAGATGGAGGGGGAGAGTACCTCTCAAATGAGTTTGCAAGGTTCTTGCAGGAGCATGGTATAAAGCAGCAATATTCATGCAGTCATACCCCACAGCAAAATGGAATTGCAGAAAGAAAAAACAGGCATATTGGAGAGGTATCTCGGGCTATGCTAAATGAAAAAGATCTACCAGATTATTATTGGGCTGAAGCAGTTGCTACAGCAGTCTATATAATGAACAGGACTCCCACTGTAGCAATACATGGCATGACGCCAGAGGAGATGTATACTGGTAGGAAACCAGATATTTCTCATTTGAAAATTTTTGGTTGCATTGCCTATGTCCATGTGCCAGATGAGTTGAGGTCCAAGTTGGATCCAAAAGCTGAGAAGTGCGTCTTTATTGGTTATTCTCTGCAGCAAAAAGGGTATAGATGCTATAACCCTTCTACACGAAAGTTCACAGTGAGCAGAGATGTTGTTTTTGATGAGATGAGCAGCTAGTATAAACCAGTAAATGTGATGATTGATGTAGATGCACAAAATGGTAATGCTGCACAGAATTCACAGTAGCAATCACAAAATATCAGTGGACCTGGAGTGTCCTCTAGCAGTGGTTCACATACTTTGCCATGGACAGGCAGATTGAGATCAGGAGAATCTCCTCAAAGCAATGCAGAGAGTGGTACGCAGGTATCACGAAAAGGAAAAGAGAAGGTAGATCAGCCCATGTTTGATGTGAATGCAGGTCACTCTTGTGTGGATGGTGAATCCAGTGGCTCAGAACAGAGCATTGATGATGAGTTGGGTATTCCTTCTGTTGTTACACCTGGGGTAAGGAAGACCAGGGATGTTTTGAGAGCACCTGGAAGTGAGCCTATTTTGTGCAGGTCTACCAGGGTTAGGTATCCTGTGGATAGGCTGAAATATGATGGATTTACAGCCATTCACTATGCCTATATGGTCAAAGTGATACGAGAACCAGAACCCACTTCTTTTGAGCAAGCCATGGGAAATGAAAAATGGGAGAAAGCCATGGATGAAGAAATGGATGCCTTGGATGCTAATGCTACATGGGAATTGGTGCCTTTGCCTAAAGGCAAGAATGCAATTGGTTGTAAGTGGGTTTATAAGATCAAGCACAATGCAGATGGTTCTGTGAATAGAGACAAGGCAAGATTAGTTGTCAAGGGGTATGCACAGACATATGGCATTGATTATGAAGAGACTTTCAGCCCGGTTGCAAGGATGGCAACCGTAAGAGCAGCCATTGCTATGGCTGCATCAAAGGGATGGTCTTTACATCAGATGGATGTAAAGAATGCCTTCTTGCATGGTGATTTGCAAGAAGAGGTCTTTATGGAGCAGCCAGCAGGTTATGTTCATGCTATTCATCCTGAGTTTGTTTGCAGGTTGAAGAAAGCCTTGTATGGCTTGAAGCAAGCACCTAGAGTATGGTCTGACAAGATAGGACAGTATCTTGTCACTGTTGGCTTTCAGATTTCCAAGGCAAATTTCTCATTCTATGTGAGAAAAACAGAGAAAGGGATTATGCTGCTGGTCATTTATGTTGATGATTTGATCATCACAGGTGATAGTGATGAAGATATCCTTCATGTGAAAATGCTATTGAGGCAGAAGTTTGAGATGAAGGATTTGGGAGAGCTTCATTATTTCTTGGGCATTGAGGTGATTAGATCACCAAGTGGGATACAGCTCTTGCAGAGGCAGTATGGATTGGACATGCTGTCCAAATATGGGATGACAGGCTGTAAGCCTATTTCAGTTCCTTTGGAGCAGAATGTGAAGCTAAGCACAGATGCAGGTGAGCTTTTGGAGGACCCTACTATGTACAGACGCATAGTAGGAAGTTTGATTTACATGACTATTACCAGGCCAGATTTGAGCTATGCTGTTGGGTTGGTAAGTCAGTTTATGCAGGCTCCAAGGAAACCGCATTTGGATGCGGCTAGACGCATACTCAGGTATGTGAAGTCCACATTGCAGTATGGACTATTTTATGAGACTGGGGTTCAGATACAGTTGCATGGATACACTGATGCTGATTGGGCTGGTAGCATTTCAGATAGACGATCTACCAGTGGATATGTGTTCTCTTTTGGGAGTGCTGCAGTCACTTGGAGCAGCAAGAAACAGCCTACAGTTGCCTTGTCGAGCACAGAGGAGGCTGAGTATAGGGGTGCAACAATGGCTGCATGTGAGGTCGCTTGGTTGCATAAGCTACTTTATGATATGCATCAGTCTACAGATGGGCCGGTTGTCATTTATTGTGACAACATGAGCAGTATACATTTGGCAAAGAACCCAGTCTTTCATGCTAGAACAAAGCACATTGAGGTGCATCATCACTATGTGCGGGAGAAGGTTTTACTAGGTCTTATTGATCTAGTTTATGTCAGCACAGAGGATCAGGTAGCTGACATATTCACGAAAGCATTGGGTGCAGAGAAGCTGCACAAGTTCAGAGACCTGCTTAGTGTGCAGGATTTTGGATTGAGCTCGAGGGGGAGTGTTGAGATATCGAGCTCCGCGATATGCCAGGGTGACCGTTGTGTATTTATGTCACCGACTTGTTAGCTGGAGATGCGGTTGGTACACCGCCCACGAATAATAGCTGGATGACAGCTATCCTTATCTACACTAGTTCGTGGCTCAGTTAGTATGCCACCTTCGTTAGTTGAGTTTGGTTTGAGACCCACATATAGGGTTCTTCTATTTCTTTGTACTAGAGTTCTTTTGGCTTTCACAACTAAGAAGAGGAAAACTGTTTTCAACCTCCACCTTTGTGTGTATTCCCCCATTTGTGCATGTGAGAAAGCCGCAAGTGAGACTCCTTCCCTCTCTCCCACAATCTTCACACTTACTTGCACTCTCCCTACCCATCCCAAGGCAGTTTATCCCTTGCTATATCCCCTAACTCTAGCAGCAACGAGACTAGTATTTAGAGGGGGGCTTGCTTGCACAATCCTTACTCATCCCAAGGTAACTCCTCCCTTACTACTACAAGGAAATGTCACAAGAGCCAGATGACATCCAAGGAGATCGCCTTGTTGGTTTCCAAAAGGCGAATTCATCATAGCATGTATCGCTAAGCCAATATACCCCCAAATTGACCAATACAGTTAGGGTTAGCCAAGGCTTTAAGGCCACTATAAGAGCTTAATCAACCTAGAAGCACCAAAGAAAGAGAAAGAGAAAGAGAAAAGGAAAGTTACCAATATTAAAAATAAATAAATAAAAATAAAAATAAAGCGGTCATTACCAAAGACAAGAAAAGAGAAATGAACAGAGAAATAAACAAATGAGAGCAACTAAAACAAAACACAAAAGCACACTTTTTGTAAAAAACTAAAATAAAAATGACAATTAAAAAAAAAGTAAACTAAAAAAGAAATAAATTTAAAAAAATTTAAATTTAAAAAAATTAAGAGAGAGAGAAATTTTAAAAATAATTTAAAAAAATTACTAGACAAAAAGAAAAGAATTATAATAATAATAAGAAAAATTGAGAAGAATTTTAGCTATTGGGGCTTATGCACCCTTGTAAGATAAATCGATGTAGTTGAACAGTTGATCACCACTTGGACGAAAATTCAAAGAATTTGTATGTCCGCTAAGGTGATAGAAAAATATACCTTTGTAAGACTGGAATAAGTCCAATCATACAAATTTAGATTTTTTGTTGTTCTAAAGACCCAAAATCTACACAGAAAATAAAAGGGAAAATGAAAGAGAAGAAAAAAGAGGTAAACAAAAACTTTTATGAAAAACAAAAGGAAGACATACTTAGCAAGAAAAGCAACACTTAGTGCCCATGGAGAGGAAAACTACAACGTAGGTGATCACCACAAAGCAAGGTGCCACTTCAAACACAAACAACAATGCCAAGGTAACAACTACTATGACTAGCAACACTTCAATAAAAGACCTCCACAATGGCAAATAGGATGGACACGGACACACTAAAATCTATGCACAAAAGAGGCTCAGTGTTGAACATGATATGCTTTGATTATAACTTTGAGTGATGAATTACAAGAAAAGATCTTCTCAACTTCATTACAAAAGAGCAAAATGATGCACATGAATTTGCAAATGTAGATGACACAAAAAATGTTTTTCATGTACCATATCTATCAAGGAGCTTCAATCATATTTATTCTCTACCAAACTATTACAATAGCACTTCACCTATGAAAATGAACATGGTGTTGAACTTGTGTGCCTTTAATGAGGGCTTCCATTCAGTCATTGTGCTTGATTGTTTTGCAGCTCATGATTTCTCCAACTTTCCTTTGCAGCAATTGCTTGACTCACTTGTAGCTTGCAATTCCTAAAATTACCTTTGCTACTTCCTCCCTAAGTGACTTTGCTCCATAGAGTGTAACATTTCATTGTGCAATCAATTGCTTTGACTCTTGGAGGTTCGACGTACAACTTGCAACTCATTAAGTTCACTATACAACATAGTATGTGAGTCTCTCTAAGTTCACTCAGCCACTTTGTCCTAGACTCATGTGCATGTGTCTATACAATTCATGTGTGGAGTGTCCAATTGCCATGACTATATATAGAGTGAGGTTATGACTGCTAGGAAAATATGGTTGTCCAAATAAATCTTCACTATTTCAATCAATTCGATAGACCTTTAAAGTATTCTAGAATCCATAAATACACACATAAAACCATCATGTTGATCGGTACTTTGCTTCAATCAAAAAAAAATCCATTAATTAAAAGGTTTAATTATGAGAGAATTAGTCTTGGCATCCTAACAATGATATTGAAAGCATTGACACTCAAATATGGCAAGTGCGCATACTCTTTCTCAATTGGGCCTACATAGCTAGTCTCATTATGAAGATAAAGCTTGAAAGGAGGACTCCAAAGTACATACAACATGCAACAATCTCAACTAGTTCTCCAAATACTTTGGATGTGGATCTCTACAAGATGTTTTATGGACCACAATCTATGTTGACCAAGGTTGACCTTCAAATCATGAGTCTCACAAAAAGTATAAAGTGTGTCTATGTGTTGTTGGTGACCCTCAACTAAGGATGAAAGTAAAACACATCATCTCCATACAATCGATACCAACTAAGGGTAAGGTTTCTCTACCTAGTTTCATGATGAATCACCTCAAGCTCATAAATGTATAGGCTAAACAAGGTTGGTGATAACGAACAACCCTATTCGGCCCCAATCGTGTTCATGATCTCGTCTATCCACCCTGCTCATCCTAGCTCTACACATAGAGTGTGTGGACTACCCAAATGATGTCTTGATTGTACCCTAAATCATGAAGTCACGTAAATAATTGGACTTACAACATCACATCAAAATCAGGTTCTACAAATCCTATTCATGGGAACATTTCTAGAATTTAATACAATCTTCTCCCACTACACCCAAAAAAAAAAAGGAACCAAAATTTGCACTAGCTTTTGTAAGACATGGAAACTATAATCTATCCAATGCACTGCTTTGCCATGTAGAATATATAACAAGAATGGCTTATAAGAGAAAAGAAACATAGCTACCATTTATATGGTTGGATTGATGAGAGAAAAGAAACATAGATACCAACACAACTAGATTTAGCTATATGGTTAGGACCCTCATTAATGCCACAAAGTGTGTGTAGTATCACCCACCCGTTGATTGAGTCAGTTGAATTTACTGATAGAAAATCCTATACTAATCTTTAGCTTTACTATCAAAAGAAATACTTAAGAATGTATAAGTGGTCACATTAGAACTTTAGAGTAAGATGCAAAACATTTTAGTGCAATTTTGTGATATGTAACAAAACACACAATTGGAAATAAAATATTGCAATTTCCTTTGAATGTTTTGAAAATCTAGGTGTTTACATGGATCAAATTTTCAACAACTATTGTATATTTGTTTTTGCGTGTGTCTCTCTTTCATTTGAGCATCTAACAGCTAACACTTTGTGACTTGCATGCAACTAATATGTTTGTTTATTGTATATGTGTTTGGTTTGCCCAAGTTGGTTGTCTCATCTACAGTTCATTTGTATTCTTGATGATGTGATAAGAAACATTTGTACACAGCCTTTAAGATAGTTGCATCCAAGCAAAAATATTCAACTATTAATTAAAAGGTGCAAATTTATAAGTAGCATTTTAGAAACACATCATGTGAAGGACCAATGGATCACAGATTATTAATTAATTTTTAAATAGAATCTTGATGGTCCTAATTTGATATAGCATACTATTTAAACCATGGTATTTATATAGATATAAATATATAATTTATAATACTTCTATATTACAAGAGACAAATTAAATATTTCGAGATATTTTTTAGATTGCAACTCAGCCTCGTTAGCTTAAGCATCAAAGGTTTCTTTTGTGAGTGGCTAATGCATTTTACTCTTGTTGTGATGAAGGTGCTGTGTGTGTGGATCAAAGCAAGTATCCCTTGGAGCTTTTATTTGTGCAATTTATTCGTGGTGCTTGAAACGTGTGGGTGCACTATGCATGACTAGTGAGGTGGGCATTCCTCCTATATGATTAATTTGCTAAGGGAATCATAGGGAAGCTAAGACTCAATCATCACCTCTGAGTCCTAGATTGAAATCGATTGAAACTACCTATATGTGAGAAGTCGTACATATGCTAGTGAGTGCTCGTGATACAATCTAGTCCTAATTATGGAAGACTTGGGGCCCCCAATCTTCATTATTGTCGAGGATGGCTTTGCCTGATGTAGTAGCGCTTCAGTCGCAGCTCCCATTTATTGTTGTTGTGAACTGGACTCCATCCAGTGTTTCCAGTAGCACAGCTCCGATGAGGTTCATTTTTTTGACTCTATAAGGTCCTTGACCTAGAAATTTGAGCTTGCCCTTAAGGACTTTGGTATTGTACAGCAAAACCAGGTCACTTTCCTTGATGTCTTTGTCTTTGAGGTTTCTATCAAACCATGCCTTCCTTCTTCATTTTTATGTTGTCATGGCATGGTAGGCAACTAATCTGGTCTCTGTATGCTTCTCTAATTGGTAGAGGTGTTCTTTCAGTGATGCATGATCTTCCATATGTTCTTGTACTACTAGGCTACATATAGTTTATGTGCCCAATCGCAATGCTTTGGTTCTACTACCTTGGTGAGGACAATGCATAATATTTTGTTGGTGGATTTGGCTTGTCCATTCCCTTGGGGGTAGTAAGGTGTGCTCTTTCTATGGATCACCACAAAGCCAAACAAGAGTTCTTGGATGACCTCATTGATAAAATGTGTGGCTCTATCTACTTCAATGGGACATCCAAATCGGGTAATCACATTCTCGTACAAGAACCTTGCTATGTTAAGTTGACTAGGAGCTTATATAGGGGTCTTGCAATCTTGGCATACCTCAGTATGAACCTTATATAGTATTTGGCATGGCCCATGAAGAATTGTACTCCCTTGGCATTTATGGGGGGGGAAGTTCAATGATGATCTTTATTTTGTGCATGTCAATTGCAATCCCATGTCGAGAGGCTATGGGTCCCAAGACTACTCTGTGTGTGACCAGGAATTGGCATTTTAAAGGACTCAAAGAGATTTCATACTTCCTACATTTTTTTAGCACTTCTTCAAGGCATTTCAAATGATCGTTTTTTCATGGGTGTACGCACAAGTCGTCAAGGAAGACTTGTAGGAACTTGTTGAGAAATGTCTTGAAGGCGGTGTACATGACCCTTCGAAAAGTAGATGGGGCATTGCATAAGCCAAGAATGGCATGAATCTGTATGCAAAAATGCCCCATTCTATGGCAAACGCTATCTTTTCCTGATCTTGAGGTGCAATTTGTACTTGGTTGTACCCGCTAAACCCATCCAAGAAGCTATACACATCAGATCCTGCTACCCTTTCTAAAACTATTTCAGTCAATGGTAGGGGATAGTGATCTCTGGTTGTTGCTACATTGACATTCTTGAGATTCACACATATTCTAAGTTTCCTATTTTCCTAGGAACAATCACAATTGGTGACACCCAATCAATATGCTTGATCTCATTAATGAAACCAGCATCCAGTAATTTTTCTAGTTCTTCATAGACATGGGTGCCATACTTGGGATTTGTCCTATAAGGTCCCCGTACCTTCGGTTGTGGATCCTTCCCGTATTGGTATGGTATGTACTACAACTTCAGGGGAAATCCCTTTCATTTCTTTTTAAAACCAAGCCATGCAATCCTTTGGTTTGGATCCTTTCCTTATTGATACGGTATGTATTGTAACTTCAGGGCAAATCCCTTTCATTTCTTTGTAGGACCAAGCCATGCAATCTCTATATTCCATTAGCAATGCTTTTATTTTTTCTTCTTCTAAAGTGAGCTATTTGCTTATGTATACAGAATTTTCTTCTTCACCATCCAAGGCAAGATTCAGTTTCCTTGTCTTGGCTTAAACTGGGGTATCCTCAATATTCTCTGTCTTTATGAGCTCTAATTCCCTGACTGGCCTAGGTATTGCTATTGTTGCTTCTCCCCTAGTGTAGTTTTTGAAGTAATCGAGAACTTCCCTTAGGCCTTCATGGCACTTTGAGGTGCTTGGTTGGCTGTCAACTCCACTAGAAGATATTTGGTCCAATTCACTTGTGTTCCCTTGTTCTTCACCCTTCATTCTCACATTGGGTTTGAAATTTCTAAGCCTTTTGCTTTGTGAGACTAGTGACAGATTTTCAATAGGAGTCGCACTCACAAGGAGTGGTTCTTTGGCCATACAAACACCTTCAAGCCCTTTAGATCCCATTCAAAATTTGGGGACTCAGGTGCTTTTGTGGGCTTAGTCAAGTACAATTCTGCCACTTTGGTCTACATTATTTCAAATTGGTCGAAGAGCTATATCTTGGCCTTTTGGCATTGTACACCCTCCTTTTTCTTGGACCAATTGCTATCAGCGGCTAGTGCTAGAGCATCGATCTTGGGGTATTCTATTGCCATGATTGCCTACAAGATTGCCAAGTCATTGTTAAATACTTGGCCTTCTAAGGTGGCATTATCAGCTTCTGTTTCCATATCCCAATAAATGTCTACACCATAGCCTTCTATTATGGCCTCTTTAGGGTCATTATCCCACTCAACGCTTGCCATGAAGTATGGCATTTCCACTACTTTTGATTCATCATCCCAGATTGGTGCTTCTAGTTGTATCATTTGGGCATCCACATCTGGCAACATTGGATGTGTTGTTTTACAGTTATCTATTGTAGCCAACACCTATATCCAATTATTGATGTCACTTTGTGTATCCCCTTCTATGTGTTTTAGTACATTGGTAGGTACAAGGGATGCATGACTGGTGGCTATAGTGGAGGAAGTGTCTTCAACATTTCTAGGAATAGTGGGTTTGATTTCCCCTATTCCCAAATTTATCTTGACAACGGTTTCTCTATTTTGGATTGTCGACACTTCCCAAAGTCATGGTCTTCCCAACAATATCTGGTACGCTGTGGCTCCCTTGGGAAGATCCAAGATAGTAAATTGGAGAGTGAACCTAACTCCAACAATTTTTGTTGTTGACACATTGTCAACGATACCCAATGGCTTCATTTTAGTGTGGTTAGCTAGGTGGATGTTGAATCTAGCCTTGTACATCAGAGGTAGGCCCCTTTCTTCATATAGCTCTCTTGCTGGAATGTTTAATCCGGCTCCACCATCCACTATTGCCAGGTATTGGCCAAAGGCTTTAAGCTCCAGTGGGATGGTTACATTTTTTATGTCATCCTTAGCACTAAATTTTATTGAAATTACCTTTTCCTCTTCTTTAGGTGGGGGGAAGTATTGTGAAGATTCGATCCATCCTTTGAAACTCCCCACATTGTAGGGTAATTTCTTAGTAAGGTCCCAATTGGTACCATGACGGGGTAGCTAATCAAGCTTACTAACACGGTGCCATCCAATTGGGGATGTTTTGCATGTTGCTCTATTACCCGTTAGAAGTTGTTGGGATCAATCACACTGGGTGATGATGGTGCTCTGACCTCTTCTATTGCCATCCTCTCTGTCTCAAATTTTTCTTGCTCATGTTGCACCCATTGCTTCAAGGCTTGGTAATGAGCCTTCTCATTTTCAAAATTGGGGTATGCTTCCTTGGATCCTTGGGTGGCACTTTCCATGGATGTGCTAGGCATGGTCTCACTGAGTTGTGGGATTGGCATGGATTGTTGTGCCAGAGGGCTCTTTACTTTTTGAGCGAAAAGGAGTTTTTGCCATGCAGCTTCTTTCTGCTATCTTGTTATGATCAAGACTGGCTGTGATGCCACACTTTGTGTTGCCACACTATGATTTTCCACACTTATTATCATCCCCAGGGGTACATTAGGTTTTACTTCCGTGGTTGGTTGAGGCTTTGTTCTTAGTGGGCAATCAATGCAGGCACGCCCAACTCCACATTCCCTACACAGGTTGGAATTTAACGGGCTTACCCTTGTATGGGCATTCTCCTATGCGGTGGTTTTCTCCACAACCAAAACACTTGATGGGTGTTCTATATGTGGTGGGATTAGCATTAGCATACACTAGGATGAGTCCTTCGGCACAATCCATGTAGTACATAGGGTATTTTGTTTCATACTCATAGTGAGGCTCCAGATCTTCAGGTTGGAGTTGTTGCACCAAAACAACTGGATCAGGATTGGGAGCCTGAGGATTTTGTAGAGGATTGGGATTCCCCATTAGTTGCGGCACTTGTTTCCTCACCCAAAGTGGATTGAGACATGGCACTTGTGCTAGTGTTGGTTGCCTGTACACTGGGATTGGTGGCTGTTGGTATTGTTGGGGCCAGGGTTGTGCTACCCTCATATTATATAAACATGTATTTACATCATGCCCTGCAACATTGCAAATGGGACACCATAACCATGGGGGCAGAGTCACTTCTAATGGGTTTAGTCTGTTCCTCAGGATTGGGCATTCATTGGCTGTATGGTTGGCCATACAGTGGGGGCACCAAACATTTTTTTCTTCGAGGGTACCGTGGTGGCTAAGAGACACGCAGCTTTTGCTTGATGGCCTGCATCATTTCATCTTTTACTCTCAGGGCCATGGCTTCCACTCTATCCTTGGTGGTGCAATCTTTGTTGGAAGTGCTTCCCTTTTTTGAAGATTTATTATAGCGATGACTTGATTTATAGCCATCACTATCGCTGTCAGAATCGGTCATGTTGTCTTCAATGTCAATTGCAGCTTCATGAGCATCACTGAAATGTGCATAGCTGCTGACTTTTTTCATGTCCTTGCAAATGGGCTTTTTTAGGCCAGAGACAAACCATGCTATGAGGTACTTGTCATCTGGATGAGGAACACACTTTGCTATTAATCTTTTCATTATTACTAAGTATGTTCTGACCTTTTCTTTCTTGCACATTGCTATATTGCCCAGTTGTAATGCGGGGTCATCTTGCAACCTTTTTGTTTGGAATCTTCTTTATGAATTGCTCACATAGTAGTGCCCATGTGGCTCTTTCCTCTACGAGAAGGCCGAGGTACCATTCCGAAGCCTCATTGGTTAGGGCCATCAGCAGCTTTGGTTTCATTTGCTTGATTGCCTCGCTTGATTGCCTCCAGCACAACATGTTGTGTCAAAAAGTTGAAGGAACCTGACGGGATCCCCTTGTCCATTGTACTTTGGCATTTCCAATTTGCCAAAGTGTCTTCTTCCATTGTTGTTGTTATTGTGGTTGCTTTGTTGACCTAATTAATTTGCATGCTGCAGATTCTCGTTATCTATTTCTTCTTCAACCCTTAGGTCCTCCATGCTGCTTGTTCGGGTGAGAGGTTGAATTCTTAGAGAGCATCGAGGGCTGAAGAAATCTTGCGAAAGTATGGAGATGCTAGTCTTCATCTAGATCTAAGGTGCATGCACAATGCTTGATTGTATCTTTCAAGTGAGTGCATTTCACTTTGAAATCTGCAATTGATTTCAACTTTCATAGCTCAATAATGGCAAAAAATATGCAATCCATGGGTCAAAGTCAGTGCCTACGTAATGCGACTACCAAGACTAAATATGATGGTAAAAAGACTTACAAAATTATTGTTTGAGATTGGATTTTGCATGCATGAATCTTGGCATCAGACTAGGTGCGATTTGGTCTTCAAACGGCCAAGATACGGGCCTCGAGAAGGGAAAAAATGTTAGGGGGGTTAGAGATGCATTAGATTAGTAGAGACCATCGTGTTAAATATGTGCCTAAGATTGTCGCACGTAAGTGGGGGAATGTGTCGATGCAAACAAATTGTCAATCGGAGGTCACGGTGGAAACTTATGAGCAAAATAGTGAGAAAAAGGGGCCCACACAGGATCACAAATTGATGAGCGTTATGAATTCTTAAATGGTGCACAATGGGTTGAAAAATTTCCCCATGGTGTGATGTTTTTGTGTGTGAAGCCATGGTTCAATCTGTGTCCAAATTGGGTCCCAAATGGGCAAGTTATGGACCGTGAAAGTTAGGGGGAATTAGGGGCAAATTAGGCCTTGGGGGGTCTTGAGCCCTAATTTGGGTGTGAATGGACTTACAATCTAAGGAAGACTAACAGAACCAACCCAATTGATTTGACTAAACTAGTCTAGTTAGATATGAATTCAACCAGTTAGTTTAGTTAACTGAATTAAAATTTGATTACTCTAATCTAACCATGGACCTATAGTAAGCTAACCTAACCTAACTAGTCTAACTAGGGTTAAGGATTAGGTTGGTGGTTTTTTAAAAACTAAAAAAAAAAAAGAGCTGGGCAATGGCGGTGTGGCACCCATGACTCGATGTGGCACCTAACGGCACCCGCACATTTGAAGTAGTGTTCAGTGGCGGCCGCATGCATCGCATGGTGCCCTAAGGGCCGGCGCTCAAGGCACACGGCTGATGGCATGCTATGCCTGAAGGGCTCACGGTGCCCTAGTGTCTTGCAGCGCTCAAGGCGCGATGCCTATGCAGGCGCGTGATTGCGATCGCAACACGATGCTTGGAGTGTGCTCGATGGTCAAGGCCTGACAGTGATGCAATAGTTTGGCACCCGAGGTAACAGGGCTTCTGCGCACGAGGCATGTGGGTGCGCGAGGTGCCCATGGCCTTGGCACTTGGCGCCTAATTGGTGCGTGTTGCCGGAGGCACCCGTGGTTGAGGCACCCACGATCGAGGCACTTGGCGCCCCCTAGAGGTGTGAAGCACCTAAGTGGCGTGCAATGCCCGAGGCGCTTGGCACTTGACTGGCACGCAATGCCCGAGGCACCTGCAATCGAGGTGCACGATGCCCGACTAGTGTGCGGCCCTCAAAGCACCCACGGCTGATGATGTAGCGCCTGACAATGGAAGAGAGGGTGGTGGAGGGGGGGGAGATGGTGGTAGAGGGGGGAGGTAGGGGGTGGAAGGTTGTGGTGGTGGAGGGAAAAGCAGGGTTACGAGGGGATGGGAGATCATGGTGGAGGGGGCGGGGGGAAGGGAAGGGGGGGGGGGAGATGGTGGTGGAGGGGGGAGGGAGGGGGAGAAGGGAAGGGGGGGGGGGGTGGGGGAGATGGTGGTGGAGGGGAGAGGGGGGGGGGGCGATGGATGAAAAAGGGGGTTTTGGGGGGGGGGATGGGAGATGGTGGTGGAGGGGGGTGGGGGTGGGGGAAAAGGGGTGGTGGAGGGGGGAGGGGTGGGAGGTGAAGGGGGTGGTGGAGGGGGGAGGGGTGGGAGGTGGTGGTGGAGGGGTTGATGGAGGTGGAGGATGGGAAGGGAAGGTGGAGGGGGAAAAGGGGAGATGGGGGTGTAGAGAGAGGTAGAGAGATGGTGGAGTGGAGGGTGATGGGGGTGTAGAGAGAGGTAGAGAGATGGTGGAGTGGGGTGGAAGGGAAAAGGATGGTTACCTTGAGTGGTGGAGATGGGGGACAGATGGAAAAAGTGGAGGTGGTGGGGAGGAAGATGATGGGAGGTGGAGATGTAGATGGAAGGGGGGCTGACAAAAAAAGTGGTGGTGGGGGGGTTGATGGAAAAAGTGGTGGTGGTGGTGATGGAAATGGTGGATGGAAGTTGGAGGATGGAAAATAGAGATAGACAAAAAATATGGAGGCTTGACGGAATTTGGAGATGGAAGTGGCTTGGAAAAGTGTGGGGAAAGAAGTGAGGGGGGTTGGTGTTGCTTTTATAGGACGTGGAGGGATTAAGGGTTAATTTAGGGTGTTAGGTGTACTAATGTGATTATGTAAGTCAACATTATCCTTTTGCACCATTTGGAAAAAAAATTTCACTCCTTTGCCTTGAGGGATGTATCTTGAATGGTTTTTTGAAGGGGGTTCTTTTTCACACATGCAAACATGTGCTCTGCTTTCGCTCCAGGTGCTAACCTCCCCGGTAGGTCCGCCACAATGTTGTCGCTATCTCTCCCAAGTGTAGGTTTTGAGGATGTTGGTCACCTACAATCATGTCATCGCTCATGTGGTAGCATAGGTGTTCACAAATGTAGCATAGGTCCTCGGGTCGTGTTTTGGTGAGAGATGTAGACTAAAGCATGGAAAGGAAATCTCATGCGTGCGTGGGTGAGAAAGAGGGCTTGATCATAATGATTGATGGAGGTTCTCGCCTCCACAGGAGTCCAAGGGTTTAGAAGGGGATTTTAGGGTCCAAAGTGGGAAAGGGTTGAGAGAGCTAAGTAGGAGTTCGAGGGGTCAGAGGGGCAGGGTTCTTCAGAGGGGGTTGCGGGGTTTAGGAGGAGTCCAAGGTTGAGGAGTGGAGAGCTAGTCTTCTTCACAGATTCGAGGGGTAAGGGTTGAGGAGGAGGGACAAGGAATGAGGAGGAAGAGGGAGGACAGTGGAGGAGGAGGATGGATGAGGAGGGGGAGGAGGAAGAGGTAGGAGAGTGGAGGAGGAGGGAGAAGTGAGGAGGAGGAGGAAGGAGGAGGAGGGGAAGGAGGCGGAGGAGGGTGGAGGAGGAGGGTGGAGAAAGAGGGAGGAGGGAGGAGGGAGGAGGAGGAAGAGGGAGGAGGAAGGAGGAGGAGGGTGAAGGAAGAGGGAGGAGAAGGAGGGTGGAGGAAGAGGGAGGAGAAGGAGGGAGGAGGAGATGGAGGAGAAGGGAGGAGGAGGGAGTACAAGGGTAGGGAGTGCAAGGGAAAGGGAATTCTAGAACACGATAGTGTAAGAGAGCATGGATGCAATGGAGATCAATCACATGAACATGATAGTGAGCTTGAACACTGAAACCCAAAGAGTGGGAGATTCATTCCATTGAGAGATATTTATACATTTTGGTCTCTACACAATCCGTAGGTACCTCCGTGGTGGGACCTCTTTTGTAGGAGACCTTTTGGACAGGAGTCCCTCCACTTTTGGGGAGGACCTTTTGGGTCTCTACAAAAATTTGGGGGACCTTTTGGGTCTCTACACAAAGTGGGGGGGATCTCAAAAAGTGTAAGATTTAAGTCTTTCTCTCTCTAGATCTTGATTTGCAAGTATGATTGGATCTTTTGTAGAGAGGATTTTGGCTATCCTCTGTGAAGATAGTGGGAGAGAGGGAAGGAGTCTCACTTGCGGCTTTCTCACAATGTGGGGAGCATGCCCAAATTGAGTTCCAAAATTTAGGAGTCTGCGGGAAAATTTGAGAACTCGAGGATGCACTTGCACCAACTACAAAAATGAGGATGGGGTGAAGGGTGAGATGGCAAATGTCTTGTTCCTTTTTAAATTGGGTGTCACCACCACTAAAAATGGCCATGGCCAAAATTGGATGTGCATGGATAGAATGGCGGTGGATGACATCTAAAATGTATGTGGATGGAATGGGGTTAGTAAGGTCTAGGTGATATTGGATAGGAATATTTTGATAATGTTGAAGTGAAAGTGGAAGGTGTCTTCCATTGTGCTAGGCTCATGGGCATGGGTGCTAAGGTTTGTTGATGCTTCTACTACCAATTCATATTCCTCCTCCAATTAAGTGGCCATCTCTCTCTCTTCTATGGGCTTGGTCTCCACAATCTATAGCTGGTGGTATAGTTGGTTGTATTTCTCCAATTGTTCGTGATTGGAGGCATGTAAGGCTTCGATTTGGTAGTGCATTGCTTGAGGTGCCTCGTTCCTTTTATAACATCCTAAGCTGTAGGCGCTATGGAAAGAAGATAATGTGCATACTCACACACACGACGCAGAGTATGCAAAAAAGAATGAGAACACAATTTATCCAAATCTGTGAATATACACAATGATCAAGAGACACTTCCCCATGGATATACAATGTAGGCCGTTGCAACCATTGATTGAAGGGTTGTGGCCACTTGTGCCCCTTGGGATTTGTGCTAACCTTGTAGGCTATTAATGCCTTAACACATGGCACTCATGGTGGACTGCATGAATCCACTCCGTGTACAATTGCTCCATGTTGATGAACACTGTCCTAGAATTGTTGCCAGGAAATGTGCCAGTGTGTTTGACATCCATCTCCTGTGCAACTCCGCAAAGGTGCTACAAAGACTCTCTTCATGTAGTGTGCGGACCTGGTATGCAGGCTCCTCTAGATTTTGGACCTGTGTGTATGGAGATAGGCTTCGTTCTCTTAGGCCTGGGCCAGCTGTTGCATTCTGCATCTATAAGTCCTCATTGTACCTCTGTAGAGCGGCTCCCATTGTGCTCCTTCGGCTTGCTGAGCTGTCAATTGCCAGGACACTAGTTGAATCAAATAGCATGCGCATGCCTCCAACTGGGCAGGTGGGGATGCTAGTTGTGCATTGCATGGAGAGTTTGTCCCATGGCTGTGGCTGCCCACAGTGATGAACAATGCTCGTTGTAATGGAAGGGAGCACACCACTTGCATCTACATTGTGGTTGTCCCTTCTATTGCATAAGGATCACACTGGTTTGTAGTTGAAATGCCCAAGATTTGCTCCTGCCCACTGACGGAGGGATGAGCCGAACCCAACTGTGTTGCTTGTCTCACTCATCCAATGTTGGAAATCCCTGCCACCATATTGACCAAACTTGTTACCATCAGAAGGGGGTTGGTAACCTTGTTCAAGATTGTTGTCCCCACCACACTGGTTGTGGTTGCCAAAACTAGGCTGTGGGTATCCACATCACTCACTGGTGCCATCACTGCTATGGATGACTGATGTTGTGTCATGACTCCTTGGAAAGTCGGCTGAGAAGAGATCAGTGGAGGCATAGGTGCCGTCAACACTGCTTCTAACACCAATTGGGAGGAGATCGGTGGAGGCAAGTGGGGCACTGGAACTGCTGAGGTCGGCATCGCCTATGTGCAAGCTTGTGATGAGCTGCCACCCTTCTGATTGTTCTTTCTTTTCCTCTATTACTCAATGTGGGAGATTCTTGGGCCATCCAGCTAGCGACCTGATGATAGTGCCAGCGAGGTACAAGGGCACTTTGGTGTTGCAGTAATTGAGAAGAGAAGGTTGCGCACTTGGCCCACCTTTGTCGTATTTGTTTTGCCCCTCGCTGCTCCCGTGATCTCACCACCCTTGCTACCTCTACTCGGAGTTGCTCCTTGAACACTACTGCCCATGTCATTGGCTGTGTCTCTACCAACAACAATATCCCACAGGTATGAATTGAAATTGTATATGCCTTGGCCAAAAGGAAGACTGCTGACTCTAGTACACATCAGTAGCCTTTCTTGAGATGCATGTCTGCATGGTTACTCAGTTGACACTGTCCTCATACCACTAGCCAAAAATCCATCGCATCAGGTGTCGAGAAGTCCTATGTTTCTCCATCCATAGGCAAGTAGAGCCAATCATAAATCAACTCCACTGTCAAGGTCCATGGCCCATCTAGCATGTCCACATGATCAACTTGCTCCAATTGCCTACATTGTTGCACTGTCTTAGGGTGCACAACAATCAGCAAGCCCAATTGATGCTCGAAAATGTCCTCAGCCTCTGTAGGCACAACTAGCGATCGATTGTCTCTTCGTTGTGATCTCAAAGAGGTGTCACAATGTTGGTCTGTATCAGCACCATGCCCATGAGTCTTGAAGAAGAAGGAGAGGTAGGAAGGAAATGTTAGAGGTGAAAGGAATGTTGAGGATGTGGAGGTGTGAAAGGTAATAATAGAAACTGAGACTGTGAGGGAGAAAATAGGAAAGCAAAAGTGTAAGAAATTGGTCGTGAACAAGGACTATAGCTGAACTGAGCTGATGATCGGGCGTAGTGGTGGGTAGATGCATGGCGGCTATTGTTGAACTCAAGATCCCAGCAATAGGTACATGCTCATCACCACAAGGAGTGCACAATTCCATAGTTGGATATTGTATGCCTACCCCAATCCACGGAATGAGTACTTTGCACATGACTAGGGATGGGCATTTAATATGGCTTTCATGATGATATCTCCGCAACAGAAATCCATTCACTAGAAATTGTAACACCCACCCCTGTAGATCTGCCAAATAGAAAGACGTCAATCTGCAATACTTGTAGATCCAAAAGGGACCCGACCACCACATCTTGAGCTTCTCTGCATGCGGCCCATGCAATTGTTAAAGAGCAAGACCAGTTGTCCCTTCGTAAATAATTTCTTCTTTGATGTCAAGTCTACTTGTCTCTTCCTTCATGCTTGAACTATCTGGGTCAAGTAATAGCTCTCCATTCTCTCTTCTTCCAACTACTCTAGAACATCTAGTCAGAATTCCATGGACTCTTGTGAAAGTAGCCTTTCCGCAACTGTAATACAGAGGCTTGGCACAACATATTCCACTAGTGTAATGGCCTACACCCTAAATGCCAACTTGAATGGTGTTAGGCCGGTGGCAACTTTGAATGATGTATGATATGCCTAGACTACAGAAACGACCTTCCCATCCCAATCTGTGCAATGACTATTCACCAATAATGTGGTAATCCACTTGAACTAATTATTGTAAGACTCCGCCTTTGCCATTTGCTTGCGGATCATAAGATGATAATTTCTTGTGAATGACCATGTAGAAGGTCATCATTTCCTTCACCACTTGCACCACAAAATGCTTCCCTCTGTCGCTCACCAGCTCAATTGGATAGCCAAACTAACAAAACACATCCTTGTATAAACACTTGGCTGTGGAGCGTGTAGTGTTGTCCCACAATGCTTAGGCTTCCACCCATTTGGTGCAATAATCTATAGCAATTTTGGGTCCATGCAGTCGCTGTAGACTTGAAGGGACCCATGAAGAATAATCCCCACTTCTAGAAAGGGCCAAAAGGAAGCACTAGTTTCATCAGCATGCGTGAACTGGCGGCCATCCTTTTGCAGTGTCGGCGACCACTACAACCTTGCTTGTAGCACCTTCTTGGCCGTAATTTCTCCTCTATAGACTCTGCCACTACCATGAGTCGTCCTTACCCAGTTGAGGACCTGTCTTATCAAATCACGGCTGCTCGAGAGATAATAGAAGATGAAGAGGGCAAAGCAGTGATGGCCACCATGAGGCGGTTGATGAGGCACCACTTCAAGAGTGACATTGCTACTAATTGGCAGTATCAAGAAAACCAATGACTTAAGGGTTTTGAATGCTTGTTTGCATTCTTCTATCCAGATGAAGTTGACTAGGAGCTGATATAGGGATCTTGCAATCATGGCATACCTCAGTATGAACCTTATATAGTATCTGGCATGGCCCATGAAGAATTGTACTCCCTTGGCATTTATGGGGGGGGAAGTTCCATGATGATCTTTGTTTTGTGCATGTCAATTGCAATCCCATGTTGAGAGACTATGTGTCCCAATACTACTGTGTGTGTGACCAAGAATTGGCATTTTAAAGGACTCAAAGAGATTCCATACTCCATTTTTTTAGCACTTCTTCAAGGCATTTCAAATGATCCTTTTTTCCATGCAATCTCTATATTCCATTAGCAATGCTTTTATTTTTTCTTCTAAAGTGAGCTATTCGCCGATGTATATAGGATTTTCTTCTTCACCATTCAAGGCAAGATTCAATTTCCTTGTCTTGGCTTAAACTAGGGTATCCTCAATATTCTCTATTTTTGTGAGGTTTGATTTTGAGCTCTGATTCCCTGACTAGCCTAGGTATTGCTATTGTTGCTTCTCCCCTAGTGTAGTTTTTGAAGTAATCGAGAACTTCCCTTAGGCCTTCATGGCACTTTGAGGTGCTTGCTTGGCTGTTAGCCCCACTGGAAGATATTTGGTCCAATTCACCTGTGTTCCCTTGCTTCTTTTTTGTTACTATTCACCATTTCACTCTTCATTCTCACATTGGGTTTGAAATTTCTAAGCCTTTTGCTTTGTGAGACATCCATGAGTACTCAAATTTTGACCTATGTTTGATCTAAAGTCCTCACGATCTTGCCTGATGCATCTGCTTGAACCTTGAGCAGAACGGAGTTTTTGCCATGCATCTTCTTTCTGCTGTCTTGTTATGATCAAGACTGGCTGTGATGCCACACTGTGATTTTCCAGACTTATCATCCCTAGGGGTACATTAGGTTTTACTTCCCTGGTTGGTTGAGGCTTTGTTCTTAGTGGGCAATCCATGCAAGCACACCCAACTCCACATTCCCTACATAGGTTGGAATGTAACGGGCTTACCCTTGTGTGGGCATTTTCCTATGCAGTGGTTTTCTCCACAACCAAAACACTTGATGGGTGTTCTATATGTGGTGGGACTTTTAGCATTAGCATACAGTGGGATGAGTCCTTCGGCACAATCGATGTAGTACATACGGTATTTTGTTTCATACTCATAGTGAGGTTCTAGCTCTTTAGGTTGGAGTTGCTACACCTAAACTACTAGATTAAGATTAGAAGCTTGAGGATATTGCAGAGGATTGGGATTCCCCATTAATTGCGGCACTTGTTTCCTCATTTGGAGTGGACGTGGCACTTGTATTGAGATATCGAGCTCCACTCGTGATATGCCAGGGTGACCGTTGTGCATTTATGTCACCGACTTGTTAGCTGTAGATGCGGTTGGTACACCACCCACGAATAATAGCTGGATGATAGCTATCCTTATCTACTCTAGTTCGTGGCTTAGTTAGTATGCCACCTTAGTTAGCTGAGTTTGGTTTGAGACCCACATATAGGGTTCTCCTATTCCTTTGTACTAGAGTTCTTTTGGCTTTTACAACTAAGAAGAGGAAAACTGTTTTCAGCCTCCACCGTTGTGTGTATTCCCCCATTGTGTATGTGAGAAAGCCGCAAGTGAGGCTCCTTCCCTCTCTCGCACTATCTTCACATGGTATCAGAGCCTGGTTTGTGGTAAGGAGCTCAAGAAAGCAAACCAAGTTCGTGGTGTCCTGGTAAGAGAACCAGTATTGCTTTCCTTTTTCGAGTTTGGGAGAAAATCTCTGCAGGTAGCATAGCCGGAAGTGCAAGAGTGCACTGTCTTAGATTGAGATGCCCTTCGCAGTGTGACGAGAGGGCATTATATGCTGTAGTAAGGGCCAAGCCCTTGGTGACTTTATTTTTCTGAATTGAGGCCATTTCGGGGCCCGCCGTTTTGAAGGCAAAATTTTTTCGCAGGCACTTAGAAAAAGGCCCTGTTTTTGCTGTGTGACCACTACTCTGCAGGTCAGTGAAAAGTTACCGCAGAAATTGCATCGTATGCCTGTGCGCAGAGATAATGGGAGTTGCATAATCATCCTTGTTGCCTGTTGATGCAAAATCATCACTAGGAAGTGACTGTGTGGTCAAATACCACTTTTGTCAGTTTTGCAGATCTGCCCGTGTGAGGCAAAAGCTATGTTTTTTGTAGTGACAGAATATTTTGCAGTGTTCTGTAATGGCGTCTGATTCTCTTTCACAAATTGTCAGGAATGTGTCTTCCATTGTGCTAGGTTCAAGGGCATGGGTGCTAAGGTTCGCTGATGTGTCTACTACCAATTCATATTCCTCCTCCCATTAAGTGGCCATCTCTCTTTCTTCTATGGGCTAGGTCTGCATGAGCTATAGCTGGTGGTATAGTTGGTTGTATTTCTCCAATTGTTCGCAATTAGAGGCATGCAAGGCTTTGATTTGGCAGTGCATTGCTTGATGTACCTTTTTGTCTCCTCTCGGTATTGCTCAAGGGTGAGATTTGTTTTGTTCATCTAGAGGAAATTTGTATCGGCCCAAGCTATTTCCACTGAGAGCTCTTATTCAAGGGCCTCATTCCTTTTATAACGTCCTAAGCCACAGGCGCTATGGAAAAGAAGATAATGTGCATACTCACACACGTGACACAGAGAGTATGCAAAATAGAATGAGAACACAATTTATCCGAATCTGTGAATATGCATAATGATCAAGAGACACTACGTCTCGTGGGCATACAAGGTATGTTGTTGCAACCATTGATTGAAGGGTTGTGGCCAATTGTGCCCCTTGGGATTTGTGCTAACCTTGCACACTGTTAATGCCTTAACACATGGCACTCATGGTGGACTACATGAATCCACTCCGCGTACAATTGCTCCATGTTGACAAACACTGTCCTAGAACTGTTGCTAGGAAATGTGCCATTGTGTCCGACATCCGTCTCCTATGCAACTCCGCAAAGGTGCTATGAAGCCTCTCTTCATGTAGCGTGCAGACCTAGTGTACAGGCTCCTCCACATTTTGGACCTACGTGTGCGAAGATAGTAGGCTTCGTTCTGTTAGGCCTAGGCCAGCTGTTGTTGGGCTGCATTTTCAATCTGCAAGTCCTCATTGTACCTCTCTAGAGCGGCTCCCGTTGCGCTCCTTTGGCCTGTTGAGCTGTCCATTACCATGACACTAGTTGAATCAGATAGTGCCCACATGCCTCCAACTAGGTAGGTGGTGATGCTAGTTGTGTGTTGCATGGAGAGTTTGTCCCATGGCTGTGGCTGCCCACAGTGATGAACAATGCTTGTTGTAATGGAAGGGAGCACACCACCTGCATCAACATTGTGGTTGTCCCTTCTATTGCATAAGGACCACATTGGTTTGCATCACTGAAATGCTCAAGATTTGCTCTTGCCCGATGATGGAGGGATAATCCCAACTGCATTGCCTGTCTCACTAATCCAATGTTGGAAATCCCCACCACTGTATTGACCAGACTTGTTACCGTCGGAAGGGAGCTGGTAACCTCATTCAATGCTGTTGTCCTTGCCATGCTGGTTGTGGTTGCCAAAACTAGGTTGTGGGTATCCGCATCACTTGCTGCTTCCATCACTACTACGAATGATTGATGTTGTGTCATGACTCCTTCCAAAGTCGACTGAGAAGAGATCAGTGGAGGCATAGGTTCTGTTGACACTACTTCTAACACCAACTAGGAGGAGGTCGGTGGAGGCAAGGGGGGCACTGGAGCTGTTGAGGTTGGCGTCGCCTGTGTGCGAGCTTGCGACGAGCTGCCACCTGCTTGATTGTGCTTTCTTTTCCTCTATCACTCAATGCGGGAGATTCTTGGGCTATCTGGCTAACAACCTGATGATAGTGCCGCCAAGGTACAAGGGCACTTTGGTGTTGCTAGTAATTGAGAAGAGAAGGTTGAGCACTTGGCCCACCTTTGTCATAATTGTTTTGGCCCTCATCATCGTGGTGATCTCACCACTCTTGTTGCCTCTACTCGAAGCCGCTCCTTGAACACTACCACCCATGTCATTGGTTGTGTCTCTGCCAACAACAATATCGCACAGGTATGAATTAAAATTGTATAGCCTTGGCCTAAAGAAAGACTGACTCCAGTACCCATCGGTAGCCTTTCCTGAGATGCATGTCTGCATGGTTGCTTAGTTGATACTCTCATCGTACCATTGGCCCAAAATCCATCGCATCAGGTGTCGAGAAGTCTTGTGTTTCTCCATCCATAGGCAAGTAGAGCCGATCATAAATCAATGCCACTGTCAAGGTCCATGGCCCATCCAGTGTGTCCACATGATCAACTTGCTCCAACTGCCTACATTGTTGCACTGTCTTCGGGTGCACAACAATTAGCAAGCCCAATTGATGCTTGAAAGTGTCCTCAGCCTCTGTAGGCACAACTAGTGATCAATTGTCTCTTCGTTGTGATCTCGAAGAGGTGTCACAATGTTGGTTTGTACCAGCACCATGCCCATGAGTCTCGGAGAAGAAGGAGAGGTAGGAAGGAAACGTTGGAGCTAAAAGGAATGTTGAGGATGTGGAGGTGTGAAAGGCAAGAATAGGAAATTGAGAGTGTGAGGGAGAAAATAGGAAAGAAAAAGAGTGAGAAATTGGTCGTGAACAAGGACTGTAGCTAAACTAAGCTGATGACCAGGCGTAGTGGTGGGTAGATGCATGGTGGCTACTATTGAACTCTAGATCCCAGCAATAGGTACATGCTCATCACCACAAGGAGTGCACGATTCCATAGTTGGATATTGTGTGCCTACCCCAATCCATGGAATGAGTACTTTGCGCATGACTAGGAATGGGCATTTAATACGGCCTTCATGATGATATCTCCGCAACCGAAATCCGTTCAGTGGAAATGGTAACACCTGCCCCTGTAGATCTGCCAAATAGAAAGATGTCAATTTGCAATACTTGTAGATCCAAAAGGGACCTGACCACCACATCTTGAGCTTCCTCTACATGTGGCCCATGTGACTGTTCAAGAGCAAGACCAGTTGTCTCTTTGTAAAGAATTTCTTCTTCGACGTTAGGTCTACTTGTCTCTTCCTTCATGCTTGAACTATCTGGGTCAAGTAATAGCTCTCCATTCTCTCTTCTTCCGTATGCTCTAGAACATCTAGTCAGAATTCCATGGACTCTTGCGGAATCAGCCTTTCCGCAATTGTAATGCAGAGGCTTGGCACAACATATTCCACTGGTGTAATGGCCTCCACCCTAAATGCCAACTTGAATGGTGTCACGCCGGTGGCGACTTTGAATGATGTGTGATATGCCTAGACTGTGGAAAGGAGCTTCCCATTCCAATCTGTGCAATGACTATTCACCAGTAATGTGGTAATCCACTTGAATTGATTATTGTAATACTCTGCCTTTAACATTCACTTGCGGATAATAAGATGATGATGTCTTGTGAATGACCATGTAGAAGCTCGTCATTTCCTTCACCACTTGTGCCACAAAATGCTTCCCTCTATCGCTCACTAGCTCAATTGGATAGCCAAACTAAGAGAACACATCCTTGTATAAACACTTGGCTGTGGAGCGTGTAGTGTTGGATTTATAAGTCCAAAGATACGGGGTCCTACTTTTAGGGCCTGAGTTGCCAATGGGGTCCTACTTTTGAGGCCTAAATGCATGAAATAGGCAGTGCGTTAACGCGCTGCCTATTTCAGGCATTCAGGCCCTAAAAGTAGGACCCCGTATCTTTGGACTTACATATCCGAATGGGGTCATGTCATATATCAAATCGAATGGCAAGATCCAATTTAGATGGTTTTCATGTCCATTTTCTCCATCAACTAAAACTATATTCATCAAATAATGTTGTTTATCAATTTTTAGCATACCCCCCCCAAAATCAAGACCCCCATTGCAAAGAAAGGTAAGGAACACAAGTGCTTGTTCTTACGCTCATGAGACAACAAAATGCATGAAATAGGCAACCAATGGGGTCCTAATTTTGCTGTATATATTTACGTATGTATATATGTATGTATATACATACATATATATCTATATGTGTATATGTGTGTGTGTGTGTGTGTGTGTGTGTGTGTGTGTGTGTGTGTGTGTGTGTGTGTATGTATGTATGTATGTATCTATATATATATATATATATATATATATATATATATATATATATATATATATATATATATATATGTATATGTATATGTTGATGCATATATGTATATATTGATGCATACAATTTTGATATATGGAGAAAATGGACATGAAAACCATCTAAATTGGCTCTTATCGTTCGATTTGATATATGACATGATCCCATTTGGTTTGTAAGTCAAAAGATATGGGGTCCTACTTTTAGGGCCTGAATGCCTAAAATAGGCAGCGCGTTAACGCGCTACCTATTTCATGCATTTAGGCCTCAAAAGTAGGACCCCATTGGCAACACAATGGGATCCTAGTTTTGAGGCCTAAATGCATGAAATAGATAGCGCGTTAACGCATTGCCTATTTTAAGCATTCAAGCCCTAAAAGTAGTACCCCGTATCTTTGGACTTGCATATCCAAATGGGGTCATGTCATATATCAAATCGAATGGCGAGATCCAATTTAGATGGTTTTCATGTCCATTTTCTCCATCAACTAAAACTATATTCATCAAATAATGTTGTTGATCAATTTTTGGCATACCCCCCCAAAATCAAGACCCCCATTGCAAAGAAAGGTAAAGAACACAAGTGCTTGTTCTTATGCTCATGAGACAACAAAATGCATGACATGGGAAACCAATGGGGTCTTACTTTTGACGTTTGTATGTATGTATGTATGTACATACATACATACATACATACATACACACACACACACACACACACACACACACACACACACACACACACACACATATATATGTAATATGTATGTATATGTTGATGCATATATGTATATATTGATGCATACAATTTTGATATATGGAGAAAATGGACATGAAAATCATCTAAATTGGCTCTTGCCGTTTGATTTGATATATGACATGACCCCATTTGGATTTGTAAGTCCAAAGATACAGGGTCCTACTTTTAGGGCCTGAATGCCTGAAATAGGCAGCGCGTTAATGCGCTGCCTATTTCATGCATTTAGGCCTCAAAAGTAGGACCCCATTGTGTTGAATGGGGTCCTACTTTTGAGGCCTAAATGCATGAAATAGGCAGCGCATTAATGCGTTGCCTATTTCAAGCATTCAGACCCTAAAAGTAGCACCCTGTATCTTTGGACTTGCATATCCGAATGGGGTCATATCATATATCAAATCGAATGGCAAGATCCAGTTTAGATGGTTTTCATGTCCATTTTCTCCATCAACTAAAACTATATTCATCAAATAATGTTGTTTATCAATTTTTGGCATACCCCCCCCAAAATCAAGACCCCCACTTTGTTGTATGTATGTAAGTATGTATATATGTATGTATATACATACATATATATCTATATGTGTATATATATGTGTGTGTGTGTGTGTGTGTGTGTGTGTGTATACACACACACATGTATGTATGTATGTATATATATATATATATATATATATACATACATACATACATATGTATATATTGATGCATAAATTGATGCATATATTTATGCATACAGTTTTGATTGATGGAGAAAATCGGCATGAAAACCATCTAAATTGGCTCTTGCTGTTCGATTTGATATAGGACATGATCCCATTGGGATTTGTAAGTCCAAAGATATGGGGTCCTACTTTTAGGGCTTGAATTCCTGAAATAGGTAGCTTGTCAATGTGCTACCTATTTCATGCATTTAGGCCTCAAAAGTAGGACCTCATTTGGTCCTACATGGGGTCCTACTTTTGAGGCCTAAATGTATGAAATAGGCAGCGCATTGACGTGCTGCCTATTTTAGGCATTCAAGCCCTAAAAGTAAGACCCCGTATCTTTGGAATTACAAATCCAAATGGGGTCATGTCATACATCAAATCAAATGGCAAGAGCCAATTTAGATGTTTTCATGCCCATTTTATCGATTTAATAAAACTATATGCATCAAATAATGTTGTTTATCAATTTTTGGCATACACTCCCAAAATCAAGACCCCCATTGGAAAGAAAGGTAAGGAACACAAGTGCTTGTTCTTATGTTCAGGAGACATTAAAAAAGAGGCCTAGTAGCCCAAAAATGGCAGCGCATCAATGCGCTATCATTTTTGGGTTGCCAGGACTCTTTTTTGTTGTCTCACAAGCATACATATGGAGGTTATTATACAATATAACTAAGAAGTAGTATTGAAGTAGTTCTACAATTTGGATGCATTAAGAGCATTCATATAGCAAGGAAGAATATAATAATTGAATACATTTTTTTTTCAATACATATTGCTAGTGAGACTACCAAAAAGAGGCTCTACCCCTCATGATGTCTCTGGATACAGAATATGAGATTGCTTGATGCTTGGATTGCAGCTAGAAACGTTGCATGGGCAAAGCCACTATATTCCTCAAGTGTTGGAAATTGATGTATGGCTCAAGTGCTAGAATGTGCAAATCATGGCCAAAATCAAGACCCCTTAGAGATTCCATGAGGCCTATCCGTTTACTACTACACACGTCACCTTTAGTCGAGGGCAGAACCATTTGTCATCATAGGCAGTAGGTTCATGGGACCCCATCCCATGATCCAAGGCATTATTCAAAGACAAAGTATTTCTGACCATTCCCAAATTGAGTTTGCCAATTCCTAATCTGATTGATTTCATTTACTGGACTTGCAATGCTTGCAAAGCCCTTGCTTAAGCTTGAATGAGCCTCTTGATTTTGGGGGTATAATGGTTAAAAATGGCTTAACACGCCCAAAATCAAGAGGCTCATTCAAGCTTAAGCAAGGGCTTTGCAGGTCTTGTTTTTGGGTGGCAAAAGCACGAAAAATGATAGCGCATTAAGGTGTTGCCATTCTTATGCTTCCCCCCTCCAAAAACAAGACCCCCAAGCTATTCATTGGAGACACCAAAATGAGGAGAAGGATGACGTGAGGAGTAGAGGAGCTGGCCAATGAGGGGAGGGACAGCCTTGGAATTGCCAGCAACAAGCATGATGCAAGGAGGTGAGAAGGCAAAGAAGCAAGGAGGTGAGGAGGTGAGGAAGTAAGGAGGCGAGGAGGCAAGAGGCACTCTTGAAGGGCAACAAGAGAGTGGAGGTGGCCGAAAGAGTAAGCAGGAAAGGGAGGGATGGAGATTGCTTGTAGGAAATGCTTGGATTAATGCTACAAATGCCATTTTTTTGTGTGTGTTTTGCAGCATGAAATTTTTATGGCATTTTTCTTTTAAAAAATACAACATTGTTGTGATTAATTGTGCTACAAACAACTCAAGCCGTAAAGCACCAGGGATTTGTACAACAATATACATCACAAATGGATGCATACACTCATATACATCACCGATGGATGCATACACTTATACTCACATCAATTTACAATATCGTATTAGATGGACCCTTAGCATATATGTGTGCATAGAAGACCATTTCCTACATTGATCCCTGATTTCATAGTTAAATTATTCCCTTTCTCACATTCTAACATGTGAAAATTTAATGTACATGCATTATGGGCACATTATATTGCAGTTTATGATTAACTTTTTTTATGAATGCATGATACTTGTATATGGTCAAGGAAGGTATATTATCATTTTTGAATGACAACATTACTCTATGCTCCATTTTATCCTATATTAGAAACTATGATCACTAGATATTACATAAATGTATTGCTTGATTATATCCTATACTAAAAACTATTTTGACCTAAATACATAATGCCAATTGAGGTTAGTACTCATGACAAGTGATGAAAACAATCTAATGGTATGAATGAGATCTTGTAAAATTTGGATATATAATATGGGTACTATGTTGATTGAGCTATTTTTCTAAGGGAATATTTTCAACTTAATTACTAAATACATACTAACAATGGTGACCTGATTCCCATCTATATGTATAATCAAGTTTTACTTTGTGTTAAAAAAAAAGCTTTTTCATAAGGTTAAAATTCGAATAGTATTTATATTTGTTTAAGACTACCCATTGAGCTGGCTCCTATCCTTATATTGAACATGATAATGTTCATAAAGATTTTATGAATACAAATAGATAGCATTGGCTCTCTTTTGAGTGGTTGGGAATGAACCCTAAAAGTACCCTAAAACGACTATGTATTCCCTTATTTGTAGCATGGAAGTGATCATGGTAGAGTGGCATAATCCCTATTTTGCTTTTTTCATAGGTTCTTTTGCTACTCATGGTTGGCGGATACACCACGGCATAGATCAGAATAGATATTTGGTTTTTTGCTTCAACTTGCTTGACTAGACTTTCCTTGATGATTGTTCGTGCATGATGAGTAGTCACTGGCTTAATTGATGCATTAAGTGCAATGTTTTCCTTAAAGTTTTGCATACTACAGGATACGAGTTTGCTTATAGGGGTGGAAATAGAAGCTTGTTAATGCCTAGTGCATATTTTCCGTTAGATGCAGTAGGATACTAGTTACAGAGTGTCTTTGCCAATTATTTCACTTGAATCATGCTCCTCTTATGCTTGAGTTTGTAGTCACGTATTGAGTTTAACATAATAGTCTACAGGATACTGGATGAGCACTCAACATAGTGGTTAGATGCATTCATTTCTAGTTCCGATAGAACTATCATTTAGACATTGGTCATAATAGAAGTATGGAGGGCTAAAATCCTTTTTTGGCTCCCTAAGTTTTTTAAAGCATGGTATTGTCCAGATTACATAGGTATTTTCACTAAGCAAAATTAATCCTTATGATGAAAATGTGTTTTTTTTCTTTTGACATAGTTAGTTCTGTTTCCATGTTTTTGGATCGAATGTATGGATGATCTTCTGCAAGCATAAAAGACATGATATGTATATGTAGCACATGATCATGTTTACATATTTTTAGTCATATATTCTACCTTGTGATCTATCATTATCTTGCTGTGTGGATGTTCAATCTGAGTAGTGTTTGCTTTTTTTATCGCAAATTTTATGTATTGTTGTGTCTCTACCTCTCCACAATGACTCAAATTGATAGTATGGGGATGAAAGAGAAGTTAATTGTGAGTTTCAGGCATGCCTTCATTGTTGGAATATATTTGATTTGATTATGATCATAGCAATTGTTCCAATGATATTGAGAGGAATAAGATGCTGGATGAGGTTCTCGCTCGCTTGAAACCTATTTAATCTTGCTCGCTTATTTGGGGCTTCTCACTTTTCTCCGCTCGCTTTTTGGTAATCCTCAACATAGATTGTGGTCCATAAAACATCTTGTACAGATCCACATCCAAAGTATTTGGAGAACTAGTTGAGATTGTTGCATGTTGTATGTACTTTGGAGTCCTCCTTTCAAGCTTTATCTTCATAATGAGACTAGCTATTCGAGTGTCATTGTGCTTTCAATATCATTTTTAGGATGCCAAGACGAATTCTCTATTATTATTGGACCTTTCAATTTATGGATTTTTGTTTGATTGATGCAAAGTACCGATCAACATGTATGGTGTTATGTGTGTATTTATGGATTCTAGAATATTTTGAAGGCCTTTCCTTCGTTTTTGTGTTGCCACTACTTGCTAATTTTACTATTGCTTGATTTGTCAGTGTAGTAGTGTGTGTGACAATGTGTCGGTCGATAGTATTGTCTTTTGCATTACATTGTAGGCCCCTTTATAATACTTCTTATCTTGAGTTTGTTGTTTAAAGATTGTGGTCGTTTGTTGTTGTCGAGCCTGATATTGTTCTTTGGCCATGGCTATTGTTTTTGTGGGCTATTCTCCTTTGATTTGTTGAGTCTATTGAGCTTTTGCTTGTCTATGGGTATTGTTTGTCTGCCTTGTCTGCCTTGAAGTGGCTGAACTTTTGCTCTATTTATATGCCATTATTGCTTGTCCGCCTTGTCTTCCTTGAAGTGGTTGAACTTTTGCCTATTTATATGCCATTATTGTTGTCTGTCTATCTTACTTTCTTGTATGACTCTTTGGTTGGTTGCTTGCGGCTGAAAAGGGAAGAAATCAAGGATCATAGAAAGAAAAAATGCCAAGAAGGACCTCTCTCTCTCTCTCCCCCCCCCCCCTCTCTCTCTGTAATTGGAGTCACTCTTGCAAAAATAGACGATTAAAGAAGATCTAAAGTCCCTCAAATCCATAGAAAATTCAAGCTTACAATTCACATATAATCACTCAAGGGAAGAAATCTCAAGCTTCAAAAAGCATATTCTTAGTAATGTTTCCCATGAGCATGAGGAAGATAAGGGTCATGTAGGAGGGAGAGAAATGTAAATTTCATTCCTACATATCTGTTGTTTCATGGCTATGAGCATCACACCATCAAGATCTACAAATGAGATATAAATGAAACACCCAACCCAAACAAACCAAACAAACATACAATAAACACACATATTAATTGCATGCAAGTCATGTAGTGGTAGCTCTTGGACACCCAATGAAAGAGAGACACACACACGAAAAGAAATACATACGAGTAATTGAAAACTCGATCCAACCAATCAACTAAAATTTCAAAAGAATCAAGGGCAGTTGTAATGGAGAAGTAGTAATTGAGTGGATAGAGGATATCATGAACATGGATGGGACCAAATAGGGTTGTTATTTATCATCAACCTTGTTTGGTATATGCATTGATAAATTGGAGCCTTCACGATGACACTAGGTGGAGCAGACTTATCCTTTAACCCTAAATCTATTGTATGTAGATCATGCGGTTTTACTATCCTCCTCAATCTAGGGTCTTCAATGACACCTTGATGCACTTATGAATTTTTGTGAGGCTCATTATTTAAAGATGAACCTGGGTAGAAGATCATGATTTTCCACACATCTCGGGAAGCTACACATCTAGAGTAGTTTAGCTTTGATGGGGCGATTTTGTAACTGTGCCAAACTTTGTCGATGGAGTGGTAAGAAATGATGATGTGGCATTGTGTTATGATATGGTAATTTATCTTCACGTTCTGCTTACAAAAGAATGCCTACTATGTGCTTAGGCGGCACTTGATGATGTAGCCCTACTGACATGACTTGATGATGTGGGATGATGAAGTGCATGCTAATTGGATTTGTTGACATGGCAATTGTGATGACATGGCATGCTGATTGTGCATTGATGGTATGGTAGTGGTGCCACATGGCATAGAGGATAAGGCTATCTTCTTCATGGTTGAACTACCACGTGGTAGTGTGTGGACCCACGAATCGTGCATCTTATATGTACTTTACAGTCCCGTTTTCAAGCCCAATCTTCAAGATGAGACCAAGCATGTAGGCCTGATTGAGCAAAGGGTATGCCGCTCCTGCCAAAGTCGAGAGTCAGTGCTTTCAGTCCCATTTTTATGACCCCATGACTAAGTGTGTCGTATTTGGTGCTTTTGCTCTCTAAGTGTGCGTGCCAAATAGTGCATGTTTGCCTAGTGCCTTGACTCAGTGTCGATAAATTATTTAGTCTCTCCTCCATGAGTCGTGCTCGCCAACCTTGTCGTTGGGCTAAATGTTCCTAACATGACCGAGTTTTTTTTTGCGACACGATGGTGTATAGTCCATTGCCAAGGCTTTTGAAGAGGTCATAGGAGAATATGGAATGCTTAATGGACACATGGCGGACGTGCAAGACGAGATATCCCATAGGTAAACATGCAAAAGGGGGTGAGGGGGGGCCTTCTTAAGGCAGCCTGCAGCCCTCATCCTCTCATACCTTTCTCGGCCTTTTGGCTAAGATCAAGTGTAGTATCTGTTCTTATCAGTTTAATATCTGATACGTGACCCATCGGGTCACATGATATTAACCTAATTTCTTTCAGGGGGCGGCCCCATCCGGCAGCTTGCTGCCCGGGACCGCGCGCGTCGCCTCTGTCTTGCACTATCTCAGAGGCCTGGCGCACCCCTTTTCCTCCCCTTCCGGGGGGAGGAGCCCAACTCAAATCCTAATAAGGAGGGTCGACTGATTTTCTGTTGGTTGCTGTTCGAGACGACGGAGGCGCAATTCTGGACTCTGGAGGCTCGCAACAGCAGGGTTGGTCCATGGGTAAGAAAATTGACGAGGTACACAGGACTGAAGATGCGGCTAAGATGTTGCCATGCGTAGCTCGTCATTTTGGAACTCCTCCTGTAGTGAAACTCCCGGTGTCATCGAATCCGCATTCTTGTCTGCACTGCACAACGCCTAGTTGCATTCAGCTTCCAGACAGCGCAAGGAGCACCTGCTCCTGTTATAGGAATGCCGTTCGCAGACTACTGCTATAACGATGCTGCTCGGAGACATGTTGATATCAGCCTTTCAGAGACCTTTGGCTCAAGACACATTCGCTCCTGCCCGCCTTAGCCTCACACGACTCCAACCGATCCATCCATTCGTACAAGACTTGCTTCTAATAATGTGATGGCAGTCACGCACTTAGGAGGGATACTAGGACTATCATCGATTTTTGTCATAGTAGCCCGTCCCTGCTATGGCTATGCATGATGGAGTTTATGGTTGACTGTCTGTCATGAGATTGAACTCTGTAGCGGATGAGTTTGGCTAGATATATGCATAGGGTACACATACACTGCCTCTAAGTTGGCACAGGAGGTCAAAGAAGAGGAACTTCGTGCGTAGTACAGCTCGACACTGCAGTAACTCAAAGGTAACTTTGAGAAATCCAGAGACCCCTAATTAGTTGTTGAAGTATGACGATGTCTTTTTCATCTCTAGTATGCACTTGTAGGAGTATGCGCATACTTGGTGAAGAGAAAGGTGAACCTCCTAGGCCGTGGAGTGCGGCTTTTCTTTTCCCTCCAAGAAGTAGTACATTTTATTAGATGCTTTGAAAACAGTACAAAATATCGCGTTGCCGATCAAAGGCCGAATTCAGCAGCATAAGATAGGGCCCGGATTTCTCCTGATTGAGAATGACTACTACCCACTAGCCATAGATCAGTTTTCTATCACTGCATCGGCCTTGATGGACCGACTCAGAGAGTTGTTAGAGAGGTTGGACCAGCTTCTCACATTGAGAGAGGACGAGCAAGCCATAGGTATCAACCATGTGAGACCACTCTTGCATTATCCGTCATATGGAGCAGCTCTGAACAGATTGCCGTAGAGACGAGTGAGGATCCGGAATGACAATATGGAAACCGTTGATTATATAGCCCAGCTCAGCATAGACAATGAGCAGGAACCTAGAGACCACAAAGAGAGCTGCACTTTTGCCCAAAACCAGAGTCCATGTGTGGGCCAAAGGATGGATAGATCTGCCTAAACCGTTGATCTCTATTAAGTACAAGGACACTAATGTACGTTCCATGTGGCAGCCTGTGTGCTGCTCACATGGCAGCCACTTCATCCCTCTTCCTTCCCTCTATTTCTCTCCGAAGACGTTAATAAACTTTCTTTCTTTCTTTCTCTAGGTGTCACTCCCCCACGCTCTCCTTACTTGGCAGCTTACAAGTGGGGAGTTGACCCATCCATTTGCTAGAAAAGAGGGATCTCTATTAAATACAAGGACACTAATGTACGGTGCATGTGGCAGCATGTGTGCTGCCCACATGGCTGCTTCTTCATCCCTCTTCTCCCTCTATTTCTCTCTAGGTGTCACTCCCACACGCTCTCCTTATTTGGCGGCTTACAAGCGCGGAGTAGAAAAGTGGGATGGAGGTTGCTTGCTACAACAAACGCTCCCCACAGCAAAAGATAATCAAGATAGTCCACAGGAATCACAGATTGTACCAGAAAACCTGTACCATGAGCTCCAGATGAGCTCTCAACTAGGTAATCTTCTGATGATAGCGTACTTCTTTCACCTGTAGATGTCCCCGTCTCCACCACCAAGGCATCAATAGGCCCATTAAGTCCACCTTCCAGCAACCTGCAACTGAGCTTCGAAGAAGCACCAAGTCTTACGTCTCTGCCTTCTAGGAAGGCTTTTACCTTCCAATCTCTCCTTACCTAAGAAACATACAGTAGCATGCCACTACGTTTGCTTCTGAAAACAAGCTATGTACCTCATGGAGGCACTCACAGCTACCTTGTGTAATCCTTTAGTTCTTTCTTCAATGTTCCCAGCTTCAATCTAACACTAACTTCTGAGATCCTTTCAAAGAGGCTTTCATCATGCCGACGATAGCGACTTTGCACCCATAGCAATCTGAGCACTGCTGTCATTCCTCTCCACAAAGGTGGTTAGTTTCTCTCTAGATCACCATTTAAAGTCGGACATACATAAGATCTGCTTATCTTACCTCAGCAACACTTCAAGTTGTTGACAAGAAAGGATGCTCAGTGATTATCACATTTGCTGCCGGTTTCGTTGGACTTCTTTCTCCTTTTGGTCATCCTCCTTCTTTCTGTAGTCCTTCACCAAATGCCCTGGCTGGCTGTAGTAAAACCATCTCGTCTTCTCCTTGTTCCCACTGGTTGAACTCGTCGTCATCATCAGTCTTGTCATTTCTGTTTTTGTTGTTGTTGGGCTTTCCATCGCCAGGCTTGCCCTTACCTATGCCTTCACTCTTGTCTTGAACATTGAAGCCTCTTGGGCTTCCTCCTGAAAAGGTAGAGGCACTAACTCCCTTGGCGTGATTTGCATTTGAGAATTCATGCGCATAGCATTGTTGTTCTATTATATTCAATAATTGATTGAATTAGGGTTGTGACTAGAGATGCTTTCATCCCTCCAGTCATCCCTTGAGGTGATAATGAAGTTACACTATGCTTCATTTTTGGGAGGCTAGTTGATATCAGAGCATATCATGTTTTCGAACATGGTATTAGATCCTGGGTGCAACATGGTCTTAGAGACAAGGCTGAAAGATTTCCATTTCTACATCAATGCTGAAGGGGTTCCTCGAGTTGAGAAAGCTTAGTGTGCAATTAAGTTTTGAAGTTCCTCAACTAACGAAAGGCTTGCCTCAAGGTGGGTAGCTGGATGCCATCCCCAACCTTAGGAAGGCTGGCAAGCTTGATGGATTCAACTATCCACTATGGAAGCTGAAGATGAATGATCACTTGGTTGCTAGCAAATTACTACCAGAGTGGAGTTGTTACTTGAGGACATCGAGAACGCATATCAAAGCGGTTGACTATTGCAATAAATTCTATTGCAGCTCAAGATTTGCTAGTGCGAGATGCAGCATTGTCTTTCCATGCATATAGATGGCCAAAACATCACCAAAGGCATAGAAGGTGCTCAAGGAGACTTTTGAGGTGAGCCATGAATGCGCTTGAAAGTACAAGGTGTAGCTGGTATTTAGAGGGTTTGGAGATTGTCCTATTGACAGAGGATGAGCCATCCATATGCATCATCGCAGGCACAACAATGCCAGACCACTCTCGCATTCTGGAGCAGCTTCGGCATTTCGCTAGGTGACATCTCTATCCAGCTTCACTCATCTCCACACCTCTTCATTCAGCTAATGAGAGTGCCGTTGCCAGCTTCATATCCTCTAAAAAGGTGCCGCCTCTCTTCTACAAGCTGCTGCTCTGGTTATTTCTGCTTCTCAGATGCATTTAGAGCTCCAAAGGTGTCACCCAGCAAGGATTTGGTTGCATCTGTTCCATTTCGACTCTTTCTTGCTGTGTATGCTTCATTTGCTGCAGCATTGGTGTATACAAGTTTGATTTTCAGCAAGAAAGTGTCACCTACTTCAGAGAAGGGAAAATCTTTCTGTTGCCCAGTAATGTGAGACTTCTACAACTCGGGACCAAAGTCTTGGAGCTTCCCATCTTCCTTTACTACAGTGTAGAGCTGCCATTTTCTATTGCCATGTGTTGCCCACCTTTCCTTCACAAATGTCAACTGTTGCAAGTGTTTCTTCTCCTCTATGAACTGAAATTTTCAACTGTTGTGAAGCATTGCCTAGTCTACAAGCTCAAGGCATTGATAGTTTGCTGTAGCATTTCATTATTAGTGCTTCATTGCATGACCTCTTGACCAAGGAAAGCTCTGTTATAATGCTAAAATGCCCTCCTCTAGTTCTTCATCAAATACTAATATTTTGAGTGTAAAGATGAAGATGAAAAGTACTAGAACCATGTCAAAGCTCAAGCCAAGGACTCCTGCTATGATAATGCCAAAGGAATGGGCTTTTGGCTCTTTGCGTCTCTCTCCCTATTCTTACCAGTCCTTGAGTTTGCTATGCAACACACTATGCAAGTGACTGCTTCATCTCTTTAACATTGGTGATAATACATAGATCTTTACCGACCTTGCAGCAATGCGACAATTTTGCTAGTAATTTACTAATGCTGCAATTTCCTATGGACGTCAAGATGATTCACTCCCGACTCTCGGTCTAAATACTCTACCTTAAATGGACCTAATTCATTAACATGAGTGCCTGTAGGTTGACTTGTTTTTGGATCGAATTCGATACTCCTACCTTCTAGAATATATGTTGAGAATAGCTATGCATCTGCTTGACCTTTATTAAATAGAGGCTCAATGGATGCATCCTCTATTCAAAACTTGTTCATCAAATAATCAAACTTGATGACATGGCAATTGTTGTTGATTGAACCTAGTTTGGTTACATGTCAATAGCTATCTATCAAACCTTGTTTGATGATGTGTCAACAACTACTAATCAATCCGACTTGGCGATTGTCAAGGTAAAACCAGCAAGGAACTGAAGATGAAGATCTCCATACAGTTACTTGTAGAGCTTCTTGCGACTCTGTCACATCAATGGTAATGTAACAAAGGTCTAAGCTTGAATGGAGAGTTTTTGGACTACCTTTTGATCAGCCTTCTCCTTTAGTGCTAGCCTTCGTCATGGCTGAGTCAGCCCTTCACCTCCGGAGTGCTAACAGAAACTCAGTACAAAGACTTTGTATAAATGGATGCTCAAGTATGTGTGTGGCTGTGGAGATTTGTATGTGTGAGAGCATATGTTTATACGATGGTCTACACCCATTGTTGGGTGCTCATGATGTCGGTGGGGATGTCATAGTAGCTAGTCCCTATATAAATGGATGCTCAAGTATGTGTGTGGCTGTGCGGTGTATGTGTGAGAGCATATGTTTATACGATGGTCTACACCACCCACTGTTGGGCGCTGATGACATCGGTGTGCGTGATGGAGTTTATGGTTTTCAACTTTATGAGTGACTATCATGAGATTGAAATTGCACTTTAGGGGATGAGTTTGGCCACGTTCCTGGACTCATCTAGGTATATGCAATATATGAGCTATTTCCCTTGTACGCTGACCAAGATGGTGCAGCACTGGTTCAACCAATCTTCAATTGGTTACTTCAATGATTGGTAGCAAATGTCAGAAGCTTTTCTCAAAAGGTTCATATAAGAAATTAACAAGGAAGAGATCCGTACCAAGCTCAATGATTTGACACCGGATATGCCTGTAATGTCAGATTTCATTTCAAAATTTTCCAATTACCTCTAAATCCCATGTAGGTACTCAGACAAGGTGGTGATCAGTGAACTTTTCCGTGTGCCCATTCCAAGGGATACTTTTTGGTAAAGAAAACACAAGCAAACCAATGAAAGGAGTGGTGTTACTGATTTTTGGAGAGGGTCTTGAACAAATACAACTATATTTCAAAAGATAATTACACTTTAATGCACTAAGAAAAGATGGGAAATCTAGTAAATTGGGCACATTTATTTTGTTGTAGAATTAATGGGAGGTGAAAAACACCGCAATATGGTGCATAGTAAACTCTGTTCAATCTTATTTGCTTTGCTTGTGAGAATCCTTTGTGAACTCAGGCCACAGCAATGCACCCCCAAGTCTTTTAAAGAGGAGGTTGTGGCAACACTAAAGGCATTTTAGGGAGCACAAGACAAAGCACCAAAGCAAGCCAAATACACTAGATTTACTTGAAAATGTAGAATATATACAAACCCTTTTAGGGTTAGGGTTAGGGCATCTAACCCTTTCCTTTATAGAACTCTATTTGGGTTAGTGCTATGCACATATGATCACATGATGTTGAGCATGGTTTCTCAACACCTTCCCTCAAGAAGAACATCATGAATTAGGCCTTCCTTCAAGATGATGATTCTGGGGAATTAAAAAAGGACTTAGCATTACATTCAATCACACCCCTTTAATGGGAATGTCCTTCCTCTGGGTCAAACCAAGAGCTTGTGGGTGGTTCTCAAAAAGCTCTTTACTGAGTGGTTTGGTAAAGATGTCTGCAACATTTTCTTTGCTATCACAATGTTGCAGTGTGATGTCACCAAGTAACACTCTTTCCCTGATGAAGTTCTCTCTAACATCAATGTGCTTGGTCTTGGAGTGATATACTAGATTCTGGGCCAATGCTTGAACCGATTGATTATCATAATGGTGCTTCTCAAAAAGCTCTTTATCGAGTGGTTTGGTAAGGATGTTTGCAACATTTTCTTTGCTATCACAATGTTGCAGTGTGATGTCACCAAGTAACACTCTTTCTCTAATGAAGTGCTCTCTAACATCAATGTGCTTGGTCCTCGAGTGATATACTAGATTCTTGGCCAATGTTTGAACCAATTGATTATCACAGTATATTGTTATTGGCTTTTGATTCATCAAAGTAATTTGTTTCTGACAATAATCTTTTGAGCCATATAGCCTCACATGCACTTGTAGTGAGTGCTCTATATTCTGTTTCAGTTGAAGACAAAGAAACAGTTGGTTGTTTGTTTGACAACCATGATATAGCACCTTGACCAAGGAAAAATGCATAACCCTGTGTGGATCTCCTGGTCTCATGATCTCTGGCATAATCACTGTCACAGTATCCATACAACCTTGGATAACTTCCTCTATATTCTATCCTGTGTACCTCTGATGTATCTCAAGGCTATTTTGGCTGCATCCCAGTGAGACTGTTTTGGATTTGATATAAACAGTCCAAGTGAGCTTACTGCATAATAAATATATGGCTGTGTGATAGTCACATGTAAAAGACATCTGATGAGCTACCGATAGTACTTGTCATTGACAGTAGGCTTCTCTGTATCTTTTGTAAGTTTCAAACTCTGTTCTCGTGGGAGTGGCTGCAATCTTGCAATCTGTCATATGAAACTTTTCCATGACACTGTGAACATATTTGATCTGACTCATGAAGGTGCTATCTGAATCTCTCCAAAACTCAATACCAAGACAATAGTGTAGAATTTCAAGATCTTTCATGTTGCACTCTGTAGATAAGTCTTGTTTCGACCTTTTGATGAAGCTATCATTGCTTCCGATCACAATCAGATCATCTACGTAAAAAAGTGCAATAGTGATGTCTGCCTCTTGAACTTTGTAGTAGAGAGTATGATCTGCATTGAATCTTATCCCAAATTAGTAAAATATTTGTTGATTCTGTTGTGCCAACTTTTGGTGCTTTCTTTAAGCCGTAGAGACTTTTCTTGAGATGGAAAACCTGATTCTTAACATAACCTGTTGGTTGTTGCATGTGGAATTCCTCGTATAGGTAACCATTGAGAAAAGCATTCTTGACATTGAGCCTCTACACATTCCATCTGCTAAGTGTCACTAGTGATATCAAGAACCAGATGGAATTCAACTTTGCTACTCGAGCATAAGTCTCATCATAACATTGACCATATTGCTGTGCAATTCATTTTGCAACTAGTCTGGCTTTGTATCTTTCAATTCTTCCATCTGGATTGTACTTCACTTTGTATACCCATTTGTTTGTTATGGCCTTCTTTCCTGGTGGAAGGTCACATAATTCCCAATTATTATTCTTGTACAAAGCTTCCATTTCTTCATTCATAGCAGTTTGTCATTCTAGCTTGTCAACTGCATCTTCAAAGTACACTGGCACTTTTGTAGCCACCATGATGGTATAGTCATAAGAGCATAGTTGGTGGTTTCAACCTGAATTACTTTGCCTTTCTGTGCATATGTCTATCTGGTTGGAGATCTTCTTTCCCTAGTAGACCGTCTGAGTTGCTGTGGTTCTTCTGGAGGTGCTCCTAGCAATTCTCGCTCTTCTTCATTAGCCGTTTTTATAGATGACCGTGTAATCGGTATGTCTTTTGTGTAGATGATTGTGTAATCGGTGTGTCTATCTCCTGTGTATTTGAGGTTTTCCATTCTAATTCCTCATCAAAGATTACATCTCTAGAGATAATGACCTTTCGGTTGATGGGGATCATACAACTTATATGCTTTGCTTTCTTCACTGTAGCCAACCATGATGCATTTACATGACTTTGCATCCAATTTCCTGCGACTTTGCATTTATGTGGAGATGCCCAATGCATGGCTTGTGTCCAGTGAATGCTTCATAAAGTGTCATACCATGAATCGGTTTAGTTGGAAGTCGATTAAGCAACTAGTTTGCAGTGGCTATTGCTTTTACTCAATACTTATTCAGAAGCTTCTTCTCATTGAGCATTGCTCTAGCATTGTCCTGCTAAAGTACCATTCTTCCTTTTAGCTCTTGCATTCTGTCGAGCAGTATCTGCACACGTGATTTGTCTTTGAATGCCATGACTTTTGCAAAAGTTGAATGTTGAAGACATGTATTCACCTCCTCTGTCTGATCTCATGACTTTGATCTTTTAGCCTGTCTAGTTTTCCACCATGGATTTGAATTCTATTTATTTGGAAAGACTTCAGATTTTTCTTTCAGAAAGTAGACTGACATGTATTCACCTCCTTTGTCTAATCTCATGACTTTGATCTTTTTGCCTGTCTGATTTTCTACCATGGATTTGAATTCTTGAAATTTGGAAAGACTTCAGATTTCTCTTTTAGAAAGTAGACCCAAAAATATTGTTAACCCTGTGGCAACAAGGTCCAGAAGTGCAGTCTAGGACAATAGCGATGAGAACATTATGTGTGTAGAGTAGCGACGACAAAGCTCTGCTTGTAATATATTGAGATTGAAAGATGGTATGATGATTATTAAAGGATGAGGATAGCCAAATTCATCTCTAGAAGAGATCCAATCATACTTGCAAAATCAAGATCTAAAGAGAGAAATACTAAATCTAGAGAGAGAAATACTAAAAGCTTACACTTTTTGAGGTTCCCCCACTTTGTGTAGAGACCCAAAAGGTCCCCCCGCTTTGTGCAGAGACTCAAAGGTCCCCCCACTTTGTGTAGAGACCCAAAAGGTTTCCCCCAAAAGTGGAGGGACTCCTATCCAAAAGGTCTCCTACAAAAGGGGTCCCACCACCACGGAGGTACCTACGGATTGTGTAGAGACCAACATGTATATATCTCTCTCAATGGAATGAATCTCTCGCTCTTTGGGATTCAATTTTCAAGCTTACTATTGTGTTCATGTGATTGATCTCCTTTGTGTCCATGCTCTCTTACACTATCATGTTCTAGCATGCCCTTTCCCTTGCACTCCCGACCTTTGTGCTCCCTCCTCCTCCATATCCTTCTCCCTCCTGCTCCCTCTTCCTCCACCCTCCTCCTCCTCCCTCCTCCCTCTTCTTTCTCCTCACTCCTCCCTCCTCCCTCTTCCTCCACCCTCCTCCTCCACCCTCCTCCTCCCTCCTCCTCCTCCTCCTCCCCCTCCTCCCCCTTCCTCCTCCTCCCTCCTCCCTCCTCCTCCACTCTCCTCCGTCTTCCTCCTCCCCCTCCTCCTCCTTCCTCCTCCTCCTCCCTCCTCTCTCTCCTCCACTCTCCTCTCTCTTTCTCCTCCTTTCTTGTCCCTCCTCCTTAATCCTTACCCCTCGAAATCCATGAAGGAGACTAGCTCTCCACTCCTTAACCTTGGACTCCTCCAAAACCCTATAACCCCCTCTGAACCCTGCCCCTCTGACCCCTAGAACTCCTAGTTAGCTCTCTCAACAACCCTCTCCCCCCCTTTCAAGCCCTGAAATCACCTTCTAAACCCCTAAACTCCCATGGAGGCGAGAACCTCCATCAATCCTTATGATCAAGCCCTCTTTCTCACCCATGCAGACATGAGATTTGCTTTCCACGCTTTAGCCTACACCTCTCACCGGAACACGACATGAGGATCTATGCTATACTTGTGAACACCTATGCTACAACGAGCGACAACACGATTATACGTGACCAACATCCTCGAAACCTACACTTGGGAGAAACAGTGACAACATTTTGGTGCCACTGTCGGTGGTAAAGCAAAAGTGGAGCATGTGTTTGCATGTGTGAAAAAGAACCCCCTTCAAAACACTATTCAAGATACATCCCTCAAGGCAAGGAGTGAAAAAATTCTTCCAAATGGTGCAAAAGGATAATGTTGACTTACATAATCACATTAATACACTAAACACCTAAAATTAATCCTTAATCCCCTCACATCCTATAAAAGCAACACCAACCCCCCTCACTTCTTTCCCCACACTTTTCTAAGCCACTTCCATCTCCACATTCTGTCAAGCCTCCATATTTTTTGTCTATCTCTAATTTTCTATCCTCCAACTTCCTTCCACCATTTCCACCATCACTTCCTTCGTCAACCCCATCCCCCATGCAAAGGTCTTCACCCACTGTAGGTTTCTTGAAAGGCATCGCAAACACACAGAAGAGGTCGCCACTAAAGTTAACGAGGGAAAGAATAGATTTCTCCTCTTGAGCGCAAGCAGTCAAAGGGTGTTATGAGCAATGCATGGCGAGATAAATGTCTGAGCAGTGAGGAACCGCCATGCAGATGAGCTATGCATGATCTTTGTAGAGACTACTATGAAGGAGCCGATCGGAATAGGATAGCCTCTAGAGATAAAAAGAGAGCTTACGAATTACAAGAAAAGGCAATACATAAGCTACAACGAGCATTATTCATCACTACAAGCGGTCACAGCCATGGGACGAACTCTCCATGCAACGCACAACCAGGATCACCGCCTTCCTACTTGGAGGCATGTGGACGCTATCTGATTCAACTGATGTTGTGGCAATGGACAGCTCAGCGGGCCAAAGGAGCGCAATGGGAGCCGCTCTACGGAGGTACAACGAGGACTTGCAGATGCAGAATGCAGCCGAGTAACAGCTGGCCCAGGACTAGCCCAGGACTAATACAACAAAGCCTATCTCCGCACATGCAGGTCTAAAATGTGGAGCTGCCTATGGACTATGTCTGCACACTACATGAATAGAGGCTCCGTAGCACCTTTGCGGAGTTGCACAGGAGACGAACATCGGACACACTGGCACATTTCCTGGCAATAGTTCTAGGACAGTGTTCGTCTCAACATGGAGCAATTGTATGTGGAGTGGATTCACGCAGTCCACCATGAGTGCCATGTGTTAATGCATTAACAACCAAATGTCAAGTACGTTCATTTGTCAATCTAGCAAGATACTATCAACACTTCATTGATCAATATGTTGCTTTGACACGACCCATGACTATGATGTTAAAAGATGGGGTTGATTTCTCTTGGGATGAGGATTGTGATCAAGGGTTTGTACAAATCAAGAGTGCTCTAGCTTCAAAACCCATTCTATGCAATCTTGATTGGTCAAAGACTTTCTATATCAATCCTAGATTTGGTGAGCACACTCTAGTGGGTATTCTTCTCCAACAAGGGGAGGTTCAGTTCATGTACCCCATTTGATTTGCTTCTCGACAATTGCTTGAAACTGAACGATGCTACTCTGAGGCTGACAAGCATGCCTTGTCTTTGGTGTTCTACGGTGAGAAATTTAAGCATTATGTGGGTAGAAAGTACTTCATTATAATTTCTAGCAATGGCCTTGCAAAGCAGGTTCTTCAATCACAAAATCCCATGGGCAGGTTGGCCAAGTGGTTGGCAGTTCTACAAGAATATGCTTTTTCTTTCAAAATTGTAAAAGGGGGTTGTTCCAACTTGAAAAATGCTTTGATTGATTTAAAATTCCCTGATGTAAACCTTGAAGCAGCCATAGAAATTGGGGATCCATGGTATGGTAGTATCTACAGGTTTCAAACCACCTTCTCCTTTCTCCCAAAAAGTACTAGCTATGATAGTAGGTGCTACACTCTCTTTGGTGGGGTATTATACCGCCAAGTTATGGATTGGGTACTGAGACGATCCATTGATGCACATGAGGTACCCAAGGTATTGAAGCATTACCATGATAGATTTTGTGGAGGCCACTATGCCAATGACTATACAGCTAAGAAGATTTTACATGGTGGGTACTATAATTGGCCGACCTTGTTCAAGGATGTCACTATGTATTGAAAAACTTGTGAACCATGCCAATTCTTTGGTGGGAAAGATTTGTGGCCTAGGCAACATCATCCGGTGATGTCCATCCATCCATTTTAGAAGTGGGGAATAGATTTTGTCAGGCCCCTACCCATGATAGCCTGCAAAAAGAAGTATCTTTTGGTGGCCATTCAGTATGTCACTAAGTGGGCTGAAGCTATTGCCCTCCTTGCTACAAATGGTACACTAAGTGGGTTGAAGCTATTCCCCTCCCTGCTACAAATGGTAAGGTAGTTTCAGACTTCATATTTGAATGTAATTGTGCGAGATTTGGGAGAAATAGTGTCTGACCACGGGAGTCCATTCTTAAATGAAGCATTGGAGTTTCTCTTGGATCGTATGGGTATTGATCATCACACTTCTAGCATCTATTATCCAGCATCCATGGGACAAATGGAGCGGGGACCAATGGCCTCCTTTATAAATCCATGGGAAAAATGGTCGTAGGGTACAGGAGCCAATGGGATCAGAAGGTTACTAAATCCGTATGGGCTTACAACATCACCCAAAGAGAGAGAGAGAGAGAGAGAGAGAGAGAGAGAGAGAGAGAGAGAGAGAGAGTCTGTTTATGTCCATAGGAGGCCAAGAGGTCTATGGGAGAGCAAAAAACCAGCTAATATATCCATTCAAGGAGTCCCAAAGGTAGCTCTCAAACCAATTCTGAGTTATTATAGCACACCTACATAGTAGTCTAAAAAATTAAGACAATAGACGATTATATATCAGTTTAAGACTGAAGGTTTTTTAGTATTGATTTGAACTCCTTGATACCCTCATAGTATACTGCCCATTTGCCATCCTGCTTGGCTGCTTGAACCTTGGCCAGCTCGCGTGCCTTCTGACTCGGTTGTGTTCGAGTGTTCGAGCAAGCCTACCCATACTTTTGTCCCTTTCAACCTATTTGTGTGGCGAAGAGTGTTAATTCTAGCCTGTGTGTTAAGAGTAAGTAAAGCATGGGTCCCAACTTGATGGATGCGCTTTACCTCATCTCCTTATGTCTTTGTCATCTTCTAGCCATTTAGTACTTGGGACTGTCGCCTTATCTATAAAGGTCTTAGAAAATTAGTATTCCTTCTTGTACCTGCCCGACCAGAATGCAGGGAATGCTCTGAGTAGTAGCAGAAGAAGGGGTGGATGGTGAGTAAGTCGGTAGTAGTCCATATAGCCTACAGATTGTAGCAACCAGTTCAATTCCAAAATGAAGAAGAGAAGGATTTCCTAGGCAAAGTGATGGTCATTGTAGAGGTGGACAACAGAGCCCGATGATGAGCATATAGTTGAGTCCTTGGCAAGGTCAGTAAGAGACTTGCCATTGAAATCACTATGCATTTTTAAGACTTTAAGCACAATACAGTCACAAAGAGCGCACTTTGAGTACGTACGATGAGGTTGCATACATTTGAAAAACTTCCTTGGTGGACGTGGGCTCTAAACATAGAAGTAAAGGAGTAGTTCCAACTCCTAAAGGATACTAATGGTAGGTTGACACCGGATATGCCTGTAATGTCAGATTTCATTTCAAAAATTTCCAATTACCTCTAAATCCCATGTAGGTACTGAGACAAGGTGATGATCAGTGAACGTTTGTGTGTGCCCATTCCAAGGGATACTTTTTGGTAAAGAAAACACAAGCAAATCAATGAAAGGAGTGGTGTTATAGATTTTTGGAGAGGGTCTTGCTGTTGAACAAATACAACTATATTTCAAAAGATAATTACACTTTAATACACTAAGAAAAGATGGGAAATCTACTAAATTGGGCACATTTATTTTGTTGTAGAATTAATGGGAGGTGAAAAATAAAGAGAAACACCACAATATGGTGCATAGTAAACTCTGTTCAGTCTTATTTGCATTGCTTGTGAGAATCCTTTGTGAACCAAGGCCACGTCAATGCACCTCCGTCTTTTCAAGAGCAGGTTGTGGCAAGACTAAAGGAATTTTAGGGAGCCCAAGAGAAAGCACCAAAGCAAGCCAAATACACAGAGGATGACATTGTTGCGGAAGTTGAGGATAAGAGGAAAGGACTGTAGGAACCCCTACATGTGATAGATATACCCAAGGGACCTGGCATCTTATGTTAACTTATTGAGCAAAGTAATATTCTTATTCTTTACTATTAATTATAACTCTTCTTTTTCAAAACATGAGATACTTTTCAGAAATTAGAATCAATATTCATAAGTTGTTATTATTAAATGACATTGATTTACCAAGAAGTTACATACAAGATCATGAAACCACTTCTCAAACTATAGACTCTATGTAAAATCCATTTACAACCTTTTGCCAAAAGAATCTTTAATCATTCTTTCGTATCTTCCCATGGGAATGAGTGACATGTAGATATTAGCTTGTTATTCCTAGTTTAGTGTGATATTTAGTATGATAAGTAGAAAACAATTCATCTAAAAATAATGTCATGTAACATCTCAGTCTCATAATTTATTAATCTTTGAATAATTTGAATTGGAAGCAAACTATATGAAGCGAATGAACATGCTTTCTTACTAACAAAATATGAAGAGGGGAGAGGAGAAGAGTGGAGATAAAGAGAGAGGGCATAGCTAGAGAGCACACCACAAATGACACTAGATTTAATTGAAAATGTAGAATATATACAAACCCTTTTAGGGTTAGGGTTAGGGCATCTAACGCTTTACTTTATGGCACTCTATTTGGGTTAGTGCTATGCACATATGATCACATGATATTGAGCATGGTTTCTCAACACCTACCCTCAAGATGAACAGAATTAGGCCTTCCCTCAAGATGATGATTCTGGGGAATAAAAAAAGGACTGAGCATTACATTCACACCCCTTTAATGGGAAAGTCCTTCCTTTGGGTCGAACCAAGAGCTTGTCGGTGCTTCTCAAAAAGCTCTTTACCGAGTGGTTTGGTAAAGATGTCTACAACATTTTCTTTGCTGTGATGTCACCAAGTAACACTCTTTCTCTGATGAAGTTCTCTCTAACATCAATGTGCTTGGTCTTGGAGTGATATACTAGATTCTTGGCCAAGATTGATTATCATAATGGTGCTTCTCAAAAAGCTCTTTACTGAGTGGTTTGGTAAAGATGTCTGCAACATTTTCTTTGCTATCACAATGTTGCAGTGTGATGTCACCAAGCAACACTCTTTCTCTGATGAAGTGCTCTCTAACATCAATGTGCTTGGTTGTGGAGTGATATACTAGATTCTTGGCCAATGCTTGCCGATTGATTATCACAGTACATTGTTATTGGCTTTGATTCATCAAAGTAATTTGTTTCTGATAGTAGTCTTTTGAGCCATATAGCCTCACATGCACTTGTAGTGAGTGCTCTATATTCTGTTTCAATTGAATACAAAGAAACAGTTGGTTGGTTGTTTGACAACCATGATATAGCACCTTGATCAAGGAAAAATGCATAACCCTATGTGGATCTCTTGGTCTCATAATCTCTGGCATAATCACTGTCACAATATCCATGCAACCTTGGATGAATTCCTCTGTATTCTATCTTGAACTGTCTTATACCTCTGATGTATCTCAAGACGCTTTTGGCTGCATTCCAGTGAGATTGTTTTGGATTTGACATAAACAGTCCAAGTGAGCTTACTGCATAACAAATATATGGCTGTGTGATAGTCACATATATAAGAGATCTGATGAGCTGCCGATAGTACTTGTCATTGACAGTAGGCTTTTCTGAATCTTTTGTAAGTTTATAACTCTGTTCTCATTGGAGTGGCTACAATCTTGCAATGTACTATATGAAACTTCTCCATGAGACTATCAATATGTTTGATCTGACTCATGAAGGTGCTGTCTTAATCTCTCCAAAACTCAATACCAAGACAATAGTGTAGAATTTCAAAATCTAACATGTTGAACTCTATAGATAAGTATTGTTTCAACCTTTTGATGAAGCTATCATTGCTTCCGATCACAATCAGATCATCTATGTAAAAAAGTGCAATAGTGATGTCTCCCCCTTGAACTTTGTAGTAGAGAGTATGATCTAGAGTGGATTTTATCCCAGATTAGCAAAATATTTGTCGATTCTGTTGTGCCAACTTTTGGTGCTTGCTTTAAGCCGTAGAGACTTTTCTTGAGATGGCAAACCTGATTCTTCAACATAAGCTATTGGTTGTTGCATGTAGAATTCCTTATATAGGTAACCATTGAGAAAAGCATTCTTGACATTGAGCCGGTACACATTCCATCTGCTAAGTGTCATAGTGATATCAAGAACCATATGGAATTCATCTTTGCTACTGGAGCATAAGTCTCATCATAACATTGACCATATTGATGTGCAATTCATTTTGCAACTAGTTTGGCATTGTATCTTTCAATTCTTCCATCTGGATTATGCTTCACTTTGTATACCCATTTGTTTGTTATGGCCTTCTTTCTAGGTAGAAGGTCACATAATTCCCAATTATTATTCTTGTACAAAGCTTTCATTTCTTCATTCATAGCAGTTTGCCATTCTAGCTTGTCAACTCCATCTTCGAAGTACACTGGCACTTCTGTAGCCACCATGATGGTATAGTCATAAGAGCATAGTTGGTGGTTTCAACTTGAATAACTTTGCCTTTCTAAGCATACGTCTATCTGGTTGGAGGTCTTCTTTCCCTAGTAGATCATCTGAGTTGCTGTGGTTCTCTTCTGGAGGTGCTTCTAGCAACTCTCGCTCTTCTTCATCAATTCTAGACTACCTTGTGTAAGATAAGCCAAATTAGCTACAATCCCTTCCAAGGATTTTCATCTTCCTGTTTTGAATAAGAACATCCCTTATCTGTTCTTTCCACAGAGAAAAGTTTGCCCCATCAAACTTTTAATGCTAAAAAAATCAGGGGAGCTTGCAATCAACATTGAAGATGAGTTTTCGGATGTGGACCTCAATGTAGTTTTGGTGGCTATTGCGGAGCCATCTGAGGGGCTGGTAATTTAGGGTATTCCATTGTCGTGGTATGATGAGATGATACACTTCATGACGTTCGGACAGATGCTAGATTATCTCAACTAGGATCAACGGAAGCAGTTAGCACTCAGAAGCCGTGGATTTGAAGTAGTGGTCGGTCAACTGAGGGTCAACTCTATCGCAGGCACTTGATGGATGTTCTACTCTAGTGTGTGCTACCACATGAGCAAAGAGCGGTGCTCACAGAGGTGCATTGCAGAGTGGTGGCAGGTGCAATTATGGCCAGGAAGGTGCTGCAAGCAAGGTTGTAGTGGTCACTGACACTACAAAAGGATGGCCACTAGTTCACGCTGCAGTGCAATTTATGTCAACAGTTGGGACAACCTTCGAATTGGGACCGCATGCCGATGAAACCAGTACTTCCTTTGGGCCCTTTCCAGAAGTGGGGATTGGACATAATGGATCCCTTCAAGCCTGTGGCTGCAAGGACCCAAAATTGCTACAAATTATTGCACCAAGTGGGTGGAAGCCTGCTGGGCATTGCGGGACAACACTACACGCTCCACAGCCAAGTGTTTATACAAGGATGTGTTCTATTAGTTGGGCCATCCAATTGAGCTGGTGAGCAATAGAGGGAAGCATTTTGTGGCACAAGTGGTGAAGGTAATGACGACCTTCTACATGGTCATTCAAGTAGTTGGAAGAAGAGAGAATGGAGAGCTATTACTTGACCCAGATAGTTCAAGTGTGAAGGAAGAGACAAGTAGACCTGATGTCGAAGAAGAAATTCTTTACAAAGGGACAATTGATATTGCTATTTAACAGTCGCATGGGCTGCATGCCGAGGAAGCTCAAGATGTGGTGGTGGTGTCCCTTTTGGATCTTCGAGTACTGCATATTGACATCTTTCTATTTGATGGATCTACGGGGGCACGTCTTACCATTACTAGTGAACGGATTTCGATTGCAGAGATATCATCATGAAGGCCGTATTAAATGCCCATTTCTAGTTATGCGCAAAGTACTCATTCCATGGATTGGGGTAGGCACACAATATCCAACTATGGAATCGTGGACTCCTTGTGGTGTTGAGCATGTACCTATTGCTAGGATCTTGAGTTCAACAGTAGCCGCCATGCATTTACCCACCACTACGCCTGGTCATTAGCTCAATTAAGCTATACTCCTTGTTCACGACCAGTTTCTCACACTTTTTCTTTCCTATTTTCTCCCTCACACTCTCAGTTTCCTATTCTTACCTTTCACACCTCGACATCCTCAACATTCCTTTCACCTTCCTTCCTACCTTTCCTTCTTCTCCAAGACTCATGGGCATGGTGTTGGTACAGACCAACATTGTTACACCTCTTCAAGATCACAAAACGAAGAGACAATCGATTGCTAGTTGTGCCTACAGAGGCTGAGGACATTTTCGAGTATCAATTGGGCTTGCTGATTGTTGTGCACCCTAAGACAAAGCAACAATGTAGGCAGTTACAGCAAGTTGATCATATGGACACGCTGGATGGGCCATCGATCTTGACAGTGGAGTTGATTTATGATCGGCTCTACTTGCCTCTATCGATGGAGAAACCCAGGACTTCTCGACAGCTGATGTGACAGATTTTGGGCCAGTGGTACGAGGAGAGTATAAACTGAGCAACCATGCAAACATGCATCTCAGGAAAGGCTACCGATGGGTACTGGAGTCAATCTTCCTTCAAGCCAAGGCATATACAATTTCAACTCGTACCTGTGGGATATTGTTGTTGGCAGAGATGCAACCAATGACGTCAGCGTTAGTGTTCAAGGAGTAGCTCTGAGTAGAGGCAGCAAGGGTGGTGAGATCACGGCAAGGGGTGAAACAATACAACAAAGTTGGGCCATGTTCTCAACCTTCTCTTCTCAATTACTGGCAACACCAAAGTACCCTTGTACCTCAGCGGCATTGTCATCTGGTTGCTAGCCGGATGGCCCAAGAATCTCTCGGATTGAGTGATAGAGGAAAAGAAAACACAATCAGTAGTGTGGCAACTCATTGCAAGCTTGCACATAGGCAACGCTAACCTCAGTAGCTCCAGTGCCCCCCTTGCCTCCACCGGTCTCCTCCGAGTTGGTGTTAGAAGCAGTGTCGACAGCACTTGTGCCTCCATTGATCTCTTCTTAGCCGGCTTTTGAAAGAGTCACTACACAACATCAGTCATCTGTAGCAGTGACGGCCCAATTTGGTAGCCACAACCAGCATGGTAGGGACAACAGCATTGAATGAGGTTACTAGCCCCCTTTCGGTAACAAGTCTAGTCAATACGGTGGCGGGGATTTCCAACATCAAATAAGTGAGACAAGAAATGCAGTCAGGTCGGCTCATCCCTCCATCAGCGAGCTAGAGAAAATCTTGAGCATTTCAGTGCTAGAAACCAGTGTGGCCCTTACACTAGTAGAAGGGACGACCACAATGTCGATGTAGGTGTTGTGCTCCCTTCCATTACAACCAGCATTATTCATCACTACAGGTGGTCACAGCCATGGCATGAACTCTCCATGCAACGCACAACCAGCATCATTGCCTTCCCAGTTGGAGGCATGTGGACGCTATCTAATTCAACTAATGTCGCGGCAATGGACAGCTCAGCAGGCCAAAGGAGCGCATTGGGAGTCGCTCTATGGAGACACAACGAGGACTTGCAAAGCCTATCTCTACACACGCAGGTTCAAAATGGGGAGGAGCCTGCGGACTAGGTCTGCCTACTATTGAAAGGAGGCTCCCTAGCACCTTTGCGGAGTTGCACAGGAGATAGATGTCGGACACACTGGCACATTTCCTGACAATAGTTCCATGACAATGTTCGTCTCAACATGGAGCAATTGTACGCGGAGTGGATTCACATAGTCCACCATGAGTGCCATGTGTTAAGGCATTAACAGCGTGCAAGGTAAGCATAGATCCCAAGGGGTGCAAGTGGCCACAACAATTCAATCAGTGGTTGCAATCACATACGTTGTATTTCCACAGGAGCAAGTGTCTCTTGATCATTATGCATATTCAAATATTTGGATAAATCGTGTTTTCATTCTTTTTTGCATACTCTGTCTCGTGTCTGTGAGTATGCACATTATCTTCTTTCCATAGTGCCTGTGGATTAGGATGTTATAAAAGGAATGAGGCCCTTGAACAAGAGCTCTCAGTGGAAACAGTCTGGGCCGATACAAATTTCCTCCAGTTGAGGCCATGGGGATGCTATTTGATTCAACTGGTGTTGTGGCAATTGACAGCTCAGCAGGCCGAAGGAGCACAATGGGAGCCGCTCTACAGAGGTACAATGAGGACTTGTAGATGCAGAATGTGGCCTAGCAACAGCAAGCCCAGGCCTAACAGAATGAAGCCTATCTCCTCTTGTTCCTCTTGTTTCCTCCTTTGTATGAGCTTGAAGGGTCAAGGCTTACAACTCTAGAAAGTGAGTACAAGCTACAACAAAAGTTGCATGAAGGGAGTTAGAAGTCTATGAATATTATTCATCAGACCAACAGTTAGTACTAACCATAATACGGAAGGTAGACAATTTGCTTCCATTATACAAAGTGAAGTTGGAGAAGGGAGCAACCATACCTCATGGCTTCCCCTGCATCAGGAAATCTTCTTAGAGTACTTCCCCATGCGGTTGCTAGTGCTCCTACATGCGAGTTCTACATGCAAGTTTTACATACAACTCCTACATGTAACTCCTACATGCGAGTTCTACATGTGAGTTCTACATGCAACTCCTACATGCAGCTCCCACATGCTAGCTCTACATGCCACTCCTACATGCGACTCCTACATGTGAGGTCTACATGCAATTCCTACATGCAACTTCTACATGCAAGTTCTACATGTAACTTCTAGATGCAACTCCTACGTGCGAGTTCTACATGCAACTTCGACATGTAGAGAGAGAATGTCTTACAATTCCTACATGCAGAGAGAGAAGCTCTCCAACTTGCATAAATACCCCATAATGGAATGAAGCCCACACTCTTTGTGGCATTGTGTTGAGTTCTACTTTGGTATTCCAAGCAATTGTCTCAAGTGTACATGCTTCCTTGCATTCCACATCCAAAAGCATGTCCTAACCTTGCAACTCCTCCTCCCCTCTCCTCTAACCTTGCAACCCATCCTCTCCCTCTCCTCCTCCCTCCTCCTCATCCCTTCTCCTCCTCCCTCTTCCTCCTCCTCCTCCCTCCTCCTCCTCCTCCCTTCTCCTCCTCCCTTCTCCTCCTCCCTCCTCCTTCTCCTCCTCTCTCCTCCTCCCTTCCCCTCCTCCTCCTCCTCCTCCCTCCTCTCTCTTCTTCCCCCCATGCTCTTACACCTTCTTCCTCTCCCACTCCTATGCTCCCCCTAAACCCTTAGTTCCTCAACCCTTAATCTCCATGATCTACAAGGGAGACGAGTTCTCCACCATGTACTCTACTCTAAACCTTGGAACCTCTTCTAAACTCTGGAACCTCCTTCTAAACCTTGGACCTCCTTCTAAACCTTGGAACTCCTTCTAACCCTAGAACCTCTTCTAAACCCTAGAACCTCCTCCTAACCCTTAAACTCCTCCTAAACCCTGCAACCCCCAATGAAGACGAAAGCCTTCATTACCTCAACCATGATGAGAGCCATTGAATGAACTTAGAGATGTGGACCATATACTGAAAACACTTGTTGACCTCTCGTGCTTGCTTCGACATCTATTATTTCATTCTCTTTAATAGGAATATCAGGTCCATGGATTTGAGTACCTGGGCAAAATGTCCACCATCATGCTTAGGTGAAGGAGTAGGAGACACATCCAAGGTGGCAAAAGAGTTTCCACCGTATAAGATACATCTAATGTAGCAACGGAAGTGACCTTGGAACTATGAGAAGAAGAAATTGACATAGACATAGTGTCAAATGAACCTCCCATGCAAAACTTTGGCAAGCTTCAAAGGGGACACCCCAAAAGTGCCATGCATCAATGAAAGGTGGAAATTATATGCCTGACCATAAAAGTCAAGGTTAGGTTTAGGTTTTTGAGCATAGAGAAATTTCTAAAAAATGCCTGACCATAAAAGTCAAGAGTGGTGTGCTTGAATATGATTTAAAGTACTTTATGTTTGCTTTTTTGAAAACACATTGCTTTGATTGCTAGTCTATCCTATTTACTAAAAATAGCAAGAAACATTTCTAAAAATAAATTACTCTATATTCTACCCCAATCCCTTCTTGTTAGTTTGTCTAACCTCTCCATCTCTCCCTCTAACATGTACCCCTCTCAGCTCTCCAGCTTTGCCAGGTAAGCTCTCCATCTCCTCATGCATTTGTTTAATTTTTTTTGGACTGAAGGGAGCTCCTTCTTCCCCGCCATCTTCTTCTTCTTCTTCCTCGCCATCTTCTTCTTTTTCTTCCCTGCCATCTTCTTCTTCCCTGAGCTCCCCTGTTGATTCGCCCATCAATTCTCCTCCCCAACCTCTTTTTGCCTACACTCCTGCAGATTCACCGTGCTGCCATGCATGCAGCCCGATCGATGATATCATTGATCGGGCTACATGCATGGTGGAAGGTGTGGCATTAGCCGAGGGATAGGAGAGAGAGAGTTAGGGAGAGAGGGAGAGAAGGAGAGAGAGAGTTAGGGAGAGAGGGAGAGAGAGAGAGTTAGGGCGTTAGGGAGAGAGAGAAAGAGAGGGAGAGGAAGAGATAGGGAGAAAGAGAAAGAGAGGGAGAGAGAGACAAAGAGAGAGAGAGAGAGGAGAGAGAGAGATATAGAGAGAAATAGGGAGAAAGAGAAAGAGAGAGAGAGAGAGAGAGAGAGAGAGAGAGAGAGAGTGGAGAGAGAGAGATTGAGAGAGAGATGGAGAGGGAGGGAGAGAGAGAGAGAGGGGCAAAGAGAGAGAGAGAGAGAGAGAGAGAGAGAGAGAGAGAGAGAGAGAGAGAGAGAATTAGGGAGAGGGAGAGAGGGATAGTTGGAAAGAGGGAGAGGGTTTTTTGGTAAATTTTGTTTATTTTTTGGTCGATTTGTATTGAAAAGCGGATTTTTCTCTTTGAATTAAGGAGTTGTTTTTTAGTGTTTTTTATTAAATTTGAGGGAGAGAGAGAGAGAGAGAGAGAGAGAGAGGCTTTTTGGCCAAAATTTTGTAGTTTTTGCATTGTAATGTTATTACTTTTCATGCTTCTTAAATAAAAATTCTTTAGTCCAAAATCATGTTCCAGTAATAAGCATGTCAACATCTTTTTCCATGAAGAATGTAGATGTTAGAAGCTCAAAGTCTTTTAGAAACCATCAAGCTTGTTGTACGAGCTTTTGTTTTTTCAACTTGAGATATTCTCTCCATGATATCATAATATTTTGACATTGTTTATGTCTTTTGTAGGTATCGTGTCGAACAAACAAACTTTTGGAGAAATGCGTGTCTTTGGAAAGCCCACATCGGAGGATGCTTCCACTAGGATCCAAAAGATAAGGGTGGAAAAGAAAGGCATGAAGGAACCAAAGAAAAGTTCTAAGGATCCAAGTCTTGGGGTGAAATAGCTTCAACAGATTTATGATGTCTCACATGAAGGTTTGTTTTGCAAATTGAAAAATTATGGGATATAGCGGAAATACACAATATCATTGATTCAAAATGGACCATCAAAGTTGACACCGATACAGAAGAGATTACTTTGTTGCTTTCAAAGATACTTCCCACTGGAAGATCAGTTTTTAAGCCAATAATAAAGATTAAAGATATCACAAGAAGTGAGTCCAACGAGGAATGTGTTGAAATGCTTGGGATTGATAACAATAAGAAACCTATTTTTTGTATTGTTATGGAAGAGAAGTTCTCTTTAAAAGCTGTTACTCCGCCCATTGTAGCGGAACAATTAAAACAAATCAAAGAGATGGGAAGGTTACTTAGTATCCATAAGTAATTTCTAATTTTCTATGTTTATGTAATTTCTTTTGAATACTATGAGAGATTCAATTTTGTTTTGTGTGTCGATTTTCAATTGTTTCAATAGACAAGTGTTCTTAAGACATTTGAGAATCCACATGCGTTGAATGTTTTGAAGGAGGCATTTACTTTTTCCCATTAATTTGATGATATTTTTTAATTCTTTAAGTACTTTATGTGATACCACAAAGTTTAACTTAAGAATTTTGATAAGGTTATGTTACTACACGCAGGAATGAAAGTTGTATCATGTAGTTTTTCTATTGACAAGAAAAGGTCAAAGGAAGGAAAAAAATTATAGACTTCTTGATTTTTCTAAACACATTGATATTGTGCTCTGTAGTCGAGGTCCTTCATAATTTGCGGGCATTATGTACCAAAATTGATAAGATTTTAGAAGTTTTGAAAAATTCACTACACAAAATATGACCTTTTTTTGGAAAAAGTTATAATTTTAATGAATGTTTGAGGGAATCTTAAAATGGGTACCAATATTATATACTTGAATTAGATGTTACACTGTTCTTCCCTCAAGATGATGATTCTGGGGAATTAAGAAAGGACTGAGCATTACACTCCATCACACCCCTTTAATGGGAATGTGCTTCCTCTAGGTCAAACCAAGAGCTTGTCAGTGCTTCTTGAAAAGCTCTTTATCGAGTGGTTGGTAAAGATGCCTGCAACATTTTCTTTGCTATCACAATGCTGTAGAGTGATGTCACCAACACTCTTTCTCTGATGAAGTGCTCTCTAACATCAATGTGCTTGGTCCTGGAGTCATATACTAGATTCTTGGCCAATGCTTGATCCGATTGATTATCATAGTATATTGTTGTTCGCTTTGATTCATCAAAGTAATTTGTTTCTCACAATGGTATTTTGAGCTATATAGCCTCACATGCACCTGTAGTGAGTGCTCTATATTCTGTTTCATTTGAAGACAAAGAGACAGTTGGTTGTTTGTTTGACAACAATGATGATATAGCACCTTAAAAATGCATAATCCTGTGTGGATCTCCTGGTCTCATGATCTCTGGCATAGTCACACTGTCATAGTATCCATGAAACGTTGGATGACTTCCTCTGTATTCCATCCCAAACTATCTTGTACCTCTAATGTATCTCAAGACTCTTTTGGCTGCATTCCAGTGAGACTGTATTGGATTTGACATAAATGGTCCAAGTGAGCTTACTACATAACAAATAAATGGCTGTGTGATAGTCACATATGTAAGAGATCCGATGAGCTACCACCCATAGTACTTGTCATTGACGGTAGGCTTTTCTAAATCTTTTGTGAGTTTCAAACTTTGTTTCCATGGGAGTGGCTACAATCTTGCCATATGTAACTTCTTCAAGAGACTCTCAACATATTTGAGCTGACTCATGAAGGTGCTATCTCAAGAAAAACATGATGGAAATTGACGAAGGAGATGGAGAGGAAGACGGAACACTCGCTGCCAACCTCTGCCAGTTGAGCCTTAAAAGGGGCTTAGGGACCCTCAGACAAGACATACTTTCTCCCACCTTGAATGAAAAACCAACACCAGAGGAAAAGAATGGATGCGCATCACTAGATTTCAGAGCTGGGAGGTGAGGCACCATGATATCTTACTTGGCTCTGCTACTCAGAAAGCTAGAGGGGGTTTCTTCTCCCTCCCAGTGAGAAAGGAGCTTACTAGCTTTGCTAGTTCAGGAAGGACAGATGAGGCCAAAGAAGGACTTGCTGGCTCTACTTCATCCCCCAACCCACAAGAAACTAAAGCCCCCCAGAGCAATTCAAAGCTCTTCGATCGTAGTAAAGGAGGTGAAAGAGGAACCTTTGGTACTTCTCCAAGAGCCAAAATCCACCAAAGCGGGAGCTACCTTCATCAATGAAGACTTGCTTTCTGATTCCATTGAATGGTTTAGTACCCATGCATTAATCGGTTTCCTCCTAGGGCCTAGACATCCTCTAGCCTTCATTGAGAATTGGGTGAGAGCAAATTGGGTTAGACAAGGCATTAGTGTTACCAATGTTAGATTTCTAAGGAAAGGGTACTTTGTCTTCCTATTTGAGTCTCCAAGCATGGCCTACAAGGCTCTCAACTGCACCCTCTGGACTGTTAGACACCAACCTCTCTACTTAGAGAAGTGGAAGCACAACTTTAACCTTGATCTCCCTAGATCCACTATTACTCCTGTGTGGGTAGAGCTCCCAGATCTGCCCCTCTCTCTCTGCAACCAACTAGCTTCCTTGTGCAACTATTTGGGTGAGGTAGCTAGAGTTGAGAAGAAAAATTTCATCAATCCTAGAGCTAACCCAGAAGTGTGTATTAAGATGGATATTGCTGAGGACCTTCCCAACACCATACGAATTAGTATTTAGGAGTCTATTTGGTGTGTCTATTGTCTCTTCTTCTGAGGAACTTTTGAGTCTGGTCAACTGCAGTATACCACCTGATTCACTGGCAGAAGGAGACTCAATGAAAGACTTGAGCCAAATAAGTTTAACACCTTCTTGAACACTCCTGTCAAAAAATTTGGGTATTTCCTGCCACTAGCAGGAGTGATTCCCAGCTAACCATTCTTTCCTGTGAACTAACATGTTGGAAGCATAAAGTGACACCAATGTGAATGTCTACCCATGTATCATGCATTTAACCATAATCCATCTATTCTGTATATCCACTTCCACATCCAAAATACCCTAAGCATAGTTAGATAGTATACCAATTGCTACCCCACCCTTGCCCTAATAACACTTAGTCTTTTCTCCGAAAAAGGTCCAGAGACTTTAACTTCTTGCAGAGTAAGGAAAGTAGGAGAAAGAGCATTAGTTCTCAGCCCAATAAGCTAACTCTCCTCCTCTGCCAAGGTCAGTGAGACCTCTAACATTGAGTGAGAGGATGGCTATTGGTTTACTTGACATTCTTCTTAGTTCCCTTTCTAGCCCTGGGATTGGGGCTGTTTATCTGAGGGGAGGCATTTTATCCTTGAAAGAGTTTTCTCTTGCTTTGTACCTGAGTAAAAGCCTTACCTTGGTCAGCAGTATCCTTTTCAGCCCCCATATCTTGATCACCTCCTAGGTCTTCCTCCACTGATTTTTTAAGAGGCCATCTTATCCTCTTTGTTTATATCCTTCTCAAAATCTTTTGACCAACCTATGTCAATCTGAGATTCAATGTCTAAGTTTTGATTTTTTCGTATCCATTCCTTAGTTTCACTGTCTGCCAGGTTGTCAAAAGCATTGTTCAGAGCTACGGTGTCATCAATCATCCCTTTACCTTTATCTTGAGGGAGCAAGGGTTTGACAGAGTTTATCTTTTGGAGAAGGGTTTTTTAAGTAGAAACTGACTTGGGGATCCCTTTTTCAGCTTGTTTATTGCCGGTGGGTACAGCAAGATCCTTGGGCTTAGATTCGGTCCTCCTCTGTGGGCAGTTCTTAACTGCATCACTAGAGAGTCCACACAGGAGACAAGAATTTGGAAGATTTTTTGTAGAGAAAGTGTTGTTCCCTGTACACACTTCCATTCCTGTTGACCATAACCAAGGTGTTGGGAAGGTCCTCAGCAATATCCATCTTAATACACACTTCTGGGTTAGCTCTAGGATTGATGAAATTTTTCTTCTCAACTCCAGCTACCTCACCCAAATAGTTGCACAAGGAAGCTAGTTGGTTGCAGAGAGAGAGGGGCAGATCTGGGAGCTCTACCCACACAGGAGTAATAGTGGATCTAGGGAGATCAAGGTTAAAGTTGTGCTTCCACTTCTCTAAGTAGAGAGGTTGGTGTCTGACAGTCCAGAGGGTGCAGTTGAGAGCCTTGTAGGCCATGCTTGGAGACTCAAATAGGAAGACAAAGTACCCTTTCCTTAGAAATCTAACATTGGTAACACTAATGCCTTGTCTAACCCAATTTTCTCTCACCCAATTCTCAATGAAGGCTAGAGGATGTCTAGGCCCTAGGAGGAAACCGATTAATGCATGGGTACTAAGCCATTCAATGGAATCAGAAAGCAAGTCTTCATTGATGAAGGTAGCTCCCGCTTTGGTGGATTTTGGCTCTTGGAGAAGTACCAAAGGTTCCTCTTTCACCTCCTTTACTACGATCGAAGAGCTTTGAATTGCTCTGGGGGGCTTTAGTTTCTTGTGGGTTGGGGGATGAAGTAGAGCCAGCAAGTCCTTCTTTGGCCTCATCTGTCCTTCCTGAACTAGCAAAGCTAGTAAGCTCCTTTCTCACTGGGAGGGAGAAGAACCCCCCTCTAGCTTTCTGAGTAGCAGAGCCAAGTAAGATATCATGGTGCCTCACCTCCCAGCTCTGAAATCTAGTGATGCGCATCCATTCTTTTCCTCTGGTGTTGGTTTTTCATTCAAGGTGGGAGAAAGTATGTCTTGTCTGAGGGTCCCTAATCCCCTTTTAAGGCCCAACTGGCGGAGGTTGGCAGCGAGTGTTCCGTCTTCCTCTCCATCTCCTTCGTCAATTTCCATCATGTTTTTCTTGAGATAGCACCTTCATGAGTCAGCTCAAATATGTTGAGAGTCTCTTGAAGAAGTTACATATGGCAAGATTGTAGCCACTCCCATGGAAACAAAGTTTGAAACTCACAAAAGATTTAGAAAAGCCTACCGTCAATGACAAGTACTATGGGTGGTAGCTCATCGGATCTCTTACATATGTGACTATCACACAGCCATTTATTTGTTATGTAGTAAGCTCACTTGGACCATTTAGGATGGAATACAGAGGAAGTCATCCAAGGTTGCATGGATACTATGACAGTGTGACTATGCCAGAGATCATGAGACCAGGAGATCCACACAAGATTATGCATTTTTAAGGTGCTATATCATCATTGTTGTCAAACAAACAACCAACTGTCTCTTTGTCTTCAAATGAAACAGAATATAGAGCACTCACTACAGGTGCATGAGAGGCTATATAGCTCAAAAGACCATTGTGAGAAACAAATTACTTTGATGTATCAAAGCCAACAACAATATACTGTGATAATCAATCGGATCAAGCATTGGCCAAGAATCTAGTATATCACTCCAGGACCAAGCACATTGATGTTAGAGAGCACTTCATCAGAGAAAGAGTGGTGACATCACTCTACAGCATTGTGATAGCAAAGAAAATGTTGCAGACATCTTTACCAACCACTCAATAAAGAGCTTTTCGAGAAGCACCAACAAGCTCTTAGTTTGACCCAGAGGAAGCACATTCCCATTAAAGGGGTGTGATGGAGTGTAATGCTCAGTCCTTTCTTAATTCCCCAGAATCATCATCTTGAGGGAAGAACAGTGTAACATCTAATTCAGGTATGTATTATTGGTACCCATTTTAAGATTCCCTCAAACATTCATTAAAATTATAACTTTTTCAAAAAAAAGTTCATATTTTGTGTAGTGAATTTTTTAAAACTTCTAAAATCTTATCAATTTTGGTACATAATGCCCGCAAATTATGAAGGACCTCGACTACAGAGCACAATATCAATGTGTTTAGAAAAATCAAGAAGTCTGTAATTTTTTTCCTTCCTTTGACCTTTTCTTGTCAATAGAAAAACTACATCATACAACTTTCATTCCTGCGTGTAGTAACATAACCTTATAAAAATTCTTAAGTTAAACTTTGTGGTATCACATAAAGTACTTAAAGAATTAAAAAATATCATTAAATTAATGGGAAAAAGTAAATGCCTCCTTCAAAACATTCAACACATGTGGATTCTCAAATGTCTTAAGAACACTTGTCTATTGAAACAATTGAAAATCGACAGACAAAACAAAATTGAATCTCTCATAGTATTCAAAAGAAATTACATAAACATAGAAAATTAGAAATTACTTATGGATAGTAACTAACCTTCCCATCTCTTTGATTTGTTTTACTTGTTCCGCTACAGGGCAGAGTAACAGCTTTTAAAGAGAACTTCTCTTCCATAACAATACAAACAATAGGTTTCTTATTGTTATCAATCCCAAGCATTTCAACACATTCCTCATTGGACTCACTTATCTTTTGGATCCTAGTGGAAGCATCCTCCGATGTGGGCTTTCCAAAGACACGTATTTCTCCGAAAGTTTGTTTGTTTGACACGATACCTACAAAAGACATAAACAATGTCAAAATATTATGATATCATGGAGAGAATATCTCAAGTTGAAAAAACAAAAGCTCGTACAACAAGCTTGATGGTTTCTAAAAGACTTTGAGCTTCTAACATCTACATTCTTCATGGAAAAAGATGTTGACATGCTTATTACTGGAACATGATTTTGGACTAAAGAATTTTTATTTAAGAAGCACGAAAAGTAACAACATTACAATGCAAAAACTACAAAATTTTGGCCAAAAAGCCTCTCTCTCTCTCCCTCAAATTTAATAAAAAACACTAAAAAACAACTCCTTAATTCAAAGAAAAAAATCCGCTTTTCAATACAAATCGACCAAAAAATAAACAAAATTTACCAAAAAACCCTCTCCCTCTTTCCAACTATCCCTCTCTCCCTCTCCCTAATTCTCTCTCTCTCTCTCTCTCTCTCTCTCTCTCTCTCTCTCTCTCTCTCTCTCTCTCTCTCTTTGCCCCTCTCTCTCTCTCTCTCCCTCCCTCTCCATCTCTCTCTCGATCTCTCTCTCTCCACTCTCGCTATTTCTCTCTCTCTCTCTCTCTCTCTCTCTCTCTCTCTCTCTCTCTCTCTCTCTCTCTCTCTTTCTCCCTATTTCTCTCTATCTCTCTCTCTCTCTCTCTCTCTCCTCTCTCTCTCTCTATTTGTCTCTCTCTCCCTCTCTTTCTCTTTCTCCCTATCTCTTCCTCTCCCTCTCTTTCTCTCTCTCCCTAATGCCCTAACTCTCTCTCTCTCCCTCTCTCCCTCTCTCCCTAACTCTCTCTCTCCTTCTCTCCCTCTCTCCCTAACTCTCTCTCTCTTGTCCCTCGGCTAATGCCACACCTTCCACCATGCATGTAGCCCGATCAATGGGCTGCATGCATGGGAGCACGGTGAATCTGCAGGAGTGTAGGCAAAAAGAGGTTGGGGAGGAGAATTGATGGGCGAATCAACAGGGGAGCTCAGGGAAGAAGAATATGGCAGGGAAGAAAAAGAAGAAGATGGTGAGGAAGAAGAAGAAGAAGATGGCAGGAAAGAAGGAGCTCCCTTCAGTCCAAAAAAAATTAAACAAATGCATGAGGAGATGGAGAGCTTACCTGGCAAAGCTGGAGAGCTGAGAGGGGTACATGTTAGAGGGAGAGATGGAGAGGTTAGACAAACTAACAAGAAGGGATTGGGGTAGAATATAGAGTAATTTATTTTTTAGAAATGTTTCTTGCTATTTTTAGTAAATAGGATAGACTAGCAATCAAAGCAATGTGTTTTCAAAAAAGCAAACATAAAGTACTTTAAATCATATTCAAGCACACCACGAGTCTTGACTTTTATGGTCAGGCATTTTTTAGAAATTTCTCTATGCTCAAAAACCTAAACCTAACCTTGACTTTTATGGTCAGGCATATAATTTCCACCTTTCATTGATGCATGGCACTTTTGGGGTGTCCCCTTTGAAGCTTGCCAAAGTTCTGCATGGGAGGTTCATTTGACACTATGTCTATGTCAATTTCTTCTTCTCATAGTTCCAAGGGCACTTCTGTTGCTACATTAGATGTATCTTGTACTATGGAAACTCTTTTGCCACCTTGGATGTGTCTCCTATTCCTTCACCTAAGCATGATGGTGGACATTTTGCCCAGGTACTCAAATCCATGGACCTGATATTCCTATTAAAGAGAATGAAATAATAGATGTCGAAGCAAGCACGAGAGGTCAACAAGTGTTTTCCAGTATATGGTCCACATCTCTAAGTTCATTCAATGGCTCTCATCATGGTTGAGGTAATGAAGGCTTTCGTCTTCATTGGGGGTTGCAGGGTTTAGGAGGAGTTTAAGGGTTAGGAGGAGGTTCTAGGGTTTAGAAGAGGTTCTAGGGTTAGAAGGAGTTCCAAGGTTTAGAAGGAGGTCCAAGGTTTAGAAGGAGGTTCCAGAGTTTAGAAGAGGTTCCAAGGTTTAGAGTAGAGTACATGGTGGAGAACTCGTCTCCCTTGTAGATCATGGAGATTAAGGGTTGAGGAACTAAGGGTTTAGGGGAAGCATAGGAGTGGGAGAGGAAGAAGGTGTAAGAGCATGGGGGGAAGAAGAGAGAGGAGGAGCATGGGGGGAAGAAGAGAGAGGAGGGAGGACGAGGAGGAGGAGGAGGGGAAGGGAGGAGGAGAAGGGAGGAGGAGAGGAGGAGAAGGAGGAGGGAGGAGGAGGAGGGAGGAGGAGAAGGGAGGAGGAGAAGGGAGGAGGAGGAGGAGGGAGGAGGAGGAGGAAGAGGGAGGAGGAGAAGGGAGGAGGAGGAGGGAGGAGGAGAGGGAGAGGATGGGTTGCAAGGTTAGAGGAGAGGGGAGGAGGAGTTGCAAGGTTAGGACATGCTTTTGGATGTGGAATGCAAGGAAGCATGTACACTTGAGACAATTGCTTGGAATAGCAAAGTAGAACTCAACACAATGCCACAAAGAGTGTGGGCTTCATTCCATTATGGGGTATTTATACAAGTTGGAGAGCTTCTCTCTCTGCATGTAGGAATTGTATGACATTCTCTCTCTACATGTCGAAGTTGCATGTAGAACTCGCACGTAGGAGTTGCATCTAGAAGTTACATGTAGAACTTGCATGTAGAAGTTGCATGTAGGAGTTGCATGTAGACCTCACATGTAGGAGTCGCATGTAGGAGTGGCATGTAGAGCTCGCATGTGGGAGCTGCATGTAGGAGTTGCATGTAGAACTCACATGTAGAACTCGCATGTAGGAGTTGCATGTAGGAGTTGTATGTAGAGCTTGCATGTAGAACTCGCATGTAGGAGCACTAGCAACCGCATGGGGAAGTACTCTAAGAAGATTTCCTGATGCAGGGGAAGCCATGAGGTATGGTTGCTCCCTTCTCCAACTTCACTTTGTATAATGGAAGCAAATTGTCTACCTTCCGTATTATGGTTAGTACTAATTGTTGGTCTGATGAATAATATTCATAGACTTCTAACTCCCTTCATGAAAGCTTTTGTTGTAGCTTGTACTCACCTTCTAGAGTTGTAAGCCTTGACCCTTCAAGCTCATACAAAGGAGGAAACAAGAGGAACAAGAGGACATAGGCTTCATTCTGTTAGGCCTGGGCTTGCTGTTGCTAGGCCACATTCTGCATCCACAACTCCTCATTGTACCTCTGTAGAGCGGCTCCCATTATGCTCCTTTGGCCTGCTGAGCTGTCAATTGCCACAACACCAGTTGAATCAGATAGCATCCCCATGGCCTCAACTGGAGGAAATTTGTATCGGCCCAGACTGTTTCCACTGAGAGCTCTTGTTCAAGGGCCTCATTCCTTTTATAACATCCTAATCCACAGGCACTATGGAAAGAAGATAATGTGCATACTCACAGACATGAGACAGAGTATGCAAAAAAGAATGAAAACACAATTTATCCGAATATTTGAATATGCATAATGATCAAGAGACACTTGCTCCTGTGGAAATACAACGTATGTGATTGCAACCACTGATTGAATTGTTGTGGCCACTTGCACCCCTTGGGATCTATGCTTACCTTGCACGCTGTCAATGCCTTAACACATGGCACTCATGGTGGACTATGTGAATCCACTCCGCATACAATTGCTCCATGTTGAGAAGAACATTGTCATGGAACTATTGTCAGGAAGTGTGCGAATGTGTCCGACATCTATCTCCTGTGCAACTCCGCAAAGGTGCTACGGAGCCTCCTTTCAATAGTAGGCAGACCTAGTCCGCAGGCTCCTCCCCATTTTGAACCTGCGTGTGTAGAGATAGGCTTTGCAAGTCCTCGTTGTATCTCCACAGAGCGACTCCCAATGCGCTCCTTTGACCTGCTGAGCTGTCCATTGCCGCAACATTAGTTGAATCAGATAGCGTCCACATGCCTCCAACTGGGAAGGCAATGATGCTGGTTGTGCATTGCATGGAGAGTTCATGTGTTGACTCTGTGCCAACATGAACTTATGAAGAAAGAGAAGGTGTTACAACTTTGTGTTACAACTTCTAGACACAACTTTATGTTACGACTTTGTGTAACAACTTTGTGTTGCAAGTTTGTGTTACAAGTTTATGTTACGACTTTGTGTAACAACTTTGTGTTACATCTTCTACATGAAGAGAGAGAATGTGTTACGACTTTGTGACACAACTTTGTGTTACAACTTTGTGATACGACTTTGTGTTACATGCAGAGAGGGAAGCTCTCCAACTTGTATCAATACCCCATAATGGAATGAAGCCCACACTCTTGGGGCATTGTGTTGAGTCTACATTGGTATTCCAAGCATTTGTCTCAAGTGTCCATGCTTCCTTGCACTGCACGTCCAAAAGCATGTCCTAACCTTGCAACCCATCTCCCCTCTCCTCCAACCCTGCAACCCATCCTCTCCCTCTCCTCCTCCCTTCTCCCTCCTCGTCCTCCTCCTCCTCCTCCCTCCTCCTCCCTCCTCCTCCTCCTCCTCCTCCTTCCTCCTCCTCCTCCTCCTCTCTCCTCCCTCTCCTACCTCCTCTTCCCTCCTCCTCCTTCCTCCTCTCTCTCTTACTTCACCCATGCTCTTACACCTTCTTCCTCTCCCACTCCTATGCTTTCCTAAACCCTTAAACTCAATGATCTACGAGGGAGACGAGTTCTCCACCATGTACTATACTCTGAACCTTGGATCCTCCTCCTAACCCTGAACTCTTTCTAAACCCTGGAACCTCCTTCTGAACCCTTGAACTCTTCCTAAACCCTGGAACCTCCTTCTGAACCCTTAAACTCCTCCTAAACCCTACAACCCCCAATGAAGGCGAAAGCCTTCATTACCCCAACAACAATGGTTTACGTGCCTTTTACACATGCTTGCATTATGTTTACTCACCACACTTAAGCCTACGTCTCTCACCGGAACACGACTCGAGGTCCTAAGCTACATATATACTACAACGACAATCCCAATATATCTGTAGGTGACAAAAAGCCTCGGAACCCTGCAACATAGAATACCCAGCTCTTCCTACAAAAGTGTTAGGACAGAGCCAACATTTGGCGCCGTTGCCGGGGAGACTAGCGTCTCAAGTAGCGAGTAAACATGCGTAGGTAGGTGTAAAACAAGTCACTACTTCAAACTTTCATGCACATACCACTCAAGGGCAAGGAGAGTAAAAATTTATCCAAATCTAGCCAAACATATCAACCCCAAACATCCACTTTGGGTTACTGCCTTAAGAAATTTTCTTAATTTCTTAAATAAAAGCCACATGATGTACAATCAGGCTAGGTAGTGGACACGGTTGCGTAGAGCTTTCAATTACGATCATTTTACCTTTTTACAGAAAGGCAAACCGAGCTCTCCATAAAGAGTTATGGCTCGGGAAGAGTTTAGGGTTAAACCCTAAACCTAAACCCTAAACCTAAAATCCAAACCTATAAAAACCTACTCCACCCCCCTCATTCTTCATCTTTCACTTTTTGCCTCCATTCTCTTCCACCTTCCGAGCCCCACGCAAGACACTCCTCCCTCTCCATCGACCGCCCCCTTACTCCTATCCTCGCCATGTAAGTGACATCGAGCCCTTCTCGCAGCGATGACCTAGCCTTCCACCCACCGTCCATTGTTCCGCGACAATCCCGTTCTATCGAGAAAGACTTGGAGAGCGTCAGGTAACCACTTCGCCTTGCTTTTCAATTTCCGTCTTTCAGTTTTTTGTTGTTGCTCTTTTATCCCTCCCCCTCCACCACCACCTCCCCCTCCCCCCCTCCCCCTCCACCCTCACCTCCCCTCTCCCCCTCCCCCTCCATCTTCACCTCCCCCTCCACCCTCACCTCCCCCTCTCCCCCTCCCCCTCCATCTCCCCCTCCCCCTCCCCCTCTCCACCACCTCCTCCTCACCTCCCCCTCTCCCCCTCCCCCTCCATCTTCACCTCCCCCTCCACCACCACCTCCCCCTCTCCCCCTCCCCCTCCACCCTCACCTCCCCCTCTCCACCTCCCCCTCCACCTCCCCCTCTCCACCTCCCCCTCCACCCTCACCTCCCCCTCTCCCCCTCCCCCCCTCCCCCTCCACCCTCACCTCCCCCTCTCCCCCTCCCCCTCCACCCTCACCTCCCCCTCTCCCCCTCCCCCTCCATCTCCACCTCCCCCTCTCCCCCTCTCCTCCACCACCTCCTCCACCACCTCCCCCCCCCCCTCCCCACTTCTCTCTCCTTTCTCTCTCCTCTCTCCCCTTTTTCCTCTCTCTCTCTCTCTTCTCTCTCTCCACCCCCCTCACTCTCTCCTCTCTCCCCCTCGTTCTCTCTCCACCCCCCTCACTCTCTCCTCTCTCCCCCTCGTTCTCTCTCCACCCCCCCTCACTCTCTCCTCTCTCCCCCTTACCCCCTCCCCCTGACCCCGCCCCCTCTCTCTCGACTATCCCCAACCCACTCCCCACCCCACCCCCCGCCGCGGCGGCGCTCCGCAGAGACGCCGCCGCCCCCGCGCAGCGCCACCCCTGCGGCGGCGCCCCCGCCCGCGCCCTCCTACCCCGCCCGCGCCCTCCTTCCTCGCCCGCGCCCCTCCCACGCCACCCCCGCCCCGCGGCCCCGCCCGCGGCGACGCACGTAGCGCCGCCGCCCCCCGCCCGCGCCCCGCGCCCCTCCAGCCCCCGCCTACCCCGCCCCGCGCCGACCCCCCCCGGCTCACCGTCCCTCTCCCACCCCCCGCCCCGCGGCGGCGCACGCAGCGCCGCCGCCCCGCGCACCCCGCCCGCCCCCAACCCGCCCCGCCCCGCGCTCCCCCCGCCCGCCACCCCGCGCCCCCCGCCCGCGCAAACCCCCTCGCACCCCCCCTTGCACCCCCCTCGCCCTCCCCTTCGCAACCCCCCTCGCACCCCCCTCGCCCTCCCCCGTTCCCCCCGCCGCGTCAAAACCCCCCCCCCCCCCCCCCCCCCCCTCTCTCCGGGCGCCGCCGTCGGGCAGCCCCCCCCCCACATTAAAAAAAAAAAAAACTAAACTAAACTAAACCTAACCAAACTAACCCTAACCTAACATTAACTCTACGGTTAGTTTAACCACAGTTAGGTTAGTACTAACTACAGTTAGGTTAGGTTAGTTAACCCTAGGTTAGCTAGTTAACCTCAGTTAGATTAGCTACGTAGGTTAGGTTAGTAGTACTTGAGGTTAGGTTAGTTTAGTTAGCCCTCAGTTAGGTTAGACTAACTACAGTTAGTATCTAACTACAGTTAGTTAAACCTCCCAGTTACCGTAACTGGGAGGATCTAGGTTAGTTACTCTAACTAGAGTCACTTGGTTTCAACCCCTCGGTTGGACTTAAAGTCCATTGACACCACCATTAGGACCCCCCAAACGCCAAATTTACCCCTCCTTTAACCCCTCGAAACTCGTCCGTTTGGGACCCAAATTGAACCCCGTTTGAACCCAGATTTCACACACGGAAACACCACGTTACGGGGTATTTTTCCAGCCCATTGCACACCATTTCGGCATCCCTCGCACACGTTCATTCGCGCCCCCGTGTGGGCCTCATTTTGCATTAATTCACTCGTATTTTCACGCCGCGACCTCCGATTAACGATCCGTCTGCACCGGCACATTTCCCTACACACGTAGGACAATCTTAGGCACATTATTAACACGACGGTCCCTACACAAACTAACACCACTCTAACTCTCCTAACAGCACCACCTCCACACTCGCCCTTGGGGTAGCGATACCCTCGGCAAATCACGCACCATCTGCATGCAGTTACGTTCCGGCCAACGACTTCGACTTCAACGCTCGCCCAATCCGCAACTAACTCCACTGCAACAACCGCCCCCGCCAATCCTCTACCCCGAATCCCCCCCTGAGATTCAACAACTCCCTTTAACTCCTCCACGCCCCAACATGGCTGGACGCCGTCCTGAGCATGATGGGGACATCGAGCTCGATGCCGAGGCTGACAACTTCTTCAATCGACGAAATCACAACAATCACGGCCGACGCCCTTTGGGAAAACTGGAACTTCCCAAATATAATGGTAGGGGAGACCCTGCTCGCTTCCTCCAACATTTTGATGCCGCATGTCGAGCAGGTGGTGATCAATCCCATGAAACTAAGGTGGCTTGGTTTCCAATGGCCTTAACTGATGAGGCGTCGGAATGGTACCTCGACCTTCTTGTGGAAGAACGTGCCACATGGGACCTACTTCAAACCGAATTCAAACGTCGCTTCCAAACGGAGAGGCTACAAGATGATCCCGCTCTCCAACTCAACAAGATCGAACAAGGCCGGAGGGAAGATGTACGCACATACCTGGGAAAGATGAAGAGATTGATCGCCAAATGTGACCCACGCCCAGATGCAAAGTACCTCACGGCATGGTTCATAGCAGGACTCAGAAAGAAAATCCGCAAGGATATGAAAAAGATAAGTAGCTATGAAACATTCAGTGCTGCTCATGCGGCAGCCATTAACATCGAAGATGGTATGACAGATTCAGACACTAGCAGTGATGATGCCAGATCAAATACACGAGATAAACGCTCAAAAAAAGGTAAATCAAAGGACACTGCCGAAACATCCAATGAAGATCGCCTAGAGGCCATGACCTTGAAATTGAAAGAAGATATGATGCAGGCCATGGATCAAAAACTCCACTTGTCTCAGCCGCCAACTCAAACATATCCACGGCGAGAAAATGTCTGGTGCCCACACTGCTTGGCCAATCATACAGCAAATGAATGCCCAGTCCTAAGAGCAAGAATCACTGCACAAGCAAATCCACCGCCACGGTTGTGGTGCCATATCTGTGTCATCGGCGGCCATGATGAGACCAGTTGCATCTTCAACATGCGCAACAATCCGCCTCGACCACCACAATACCAAGCGGCACCCATGCCAGTATACAGGCAACCGGCACTTGCACAAGCACCCCCAGCTCCGAGGCTAAATCCTGTTCCCGTTCGGACACAAGTCCCACAACTACTCAGGAATCCAAATCCACGACCGTATCCAAGAGCACCAAATCCAGCTCCTCCGGCAGTTCCCATACATCAATTACAAGCCGAGGAAGTAGACTCGCTATTTGAGTATGAAGCAGAGTACCCAGTGTACTATGTAGAAGGTGCAGAGGGTCTAATACCAGTCTATGCAAATCAAGTGCGACCCAACACATTTCGAGCACCAATCAAGTGTTACGGTTGTGGAGAAAATCATAGAATCGCAGAGTGCCCTCATCGCGGTAGCCCAGCTACTTTCCAACCACTTTGCAGAGATTGTGGCATAGGACATGCCTGTATGGATTGTCCCATGAAAAATAAGGTCCCAGAACAAACAGAGGTTAAGCCTGACGTCCCCATCGGCATCATTGGGGTGGACCATCAAAGTCTGGGTCCGACAAGTCTAAGGTCACAAAATATCAATGTAATTACACGCCAACAGAAAGAGGCCACGAAGGACCCTATCATTCCAATCCAACCGAAGCGACTTCTGAGAAAGAAAGCACAAGTGCCTCCACCTCCGCCAAGCAATGAGCAGCCGAGTTCATCCACATCAACTCCCGAGCCTCGAATAAAAGAAGCTCCATTCCCGAATGCAGAGGTGGAGAAGGCTCGTTTTCAGGCACTTCAGCAATGGGTCCAAAATGAACAAGCTCAATTTGAGGCTCAGAAACAAGCTCAAGACCCACTCCATGACTTGGCCCCACAAAGTATTGATACTGTACTCGAGCCCTTGTTCCAACAACAAACTCCACAACAGAATGTACCGCCACGTCAACTTGAAGGAGCTGCACTCTCTAGCATCCTGAGTTGCCCTGTGTCCATTCCCATCGGAATCCTCTTACGAAATTGTCCCAATCTCTGGGAGAGTTTCAAAGGATGGATTGAACTCGCAACTCCCCCTCCACCTATGAACGACATTGAAGATATCCCTGTGCGGATGGGTGAACGAGATGACATACGCAACATCACTGTGCCTTTAATCCACAAAGCAAACAATGAAGTCCAAGCCATAGTGGATGGTGGAGCAGGTGTCAATGTCCTATCAAAGGAGCTCTACGAAGAATGGGGTCTCCCACCAATGCAAAAGGCTAATTTCAACATACGCCTTGCCGATGATTCACGGGCTAAACCCTTGGGAATAGTAAATGGCGTGTCCACAAAGATCGCAGGAGTCCGCTTTTCCCTTCAATTCACAATCTTGGATCTCCCCAAAAACTCCTATCAAATCTTACTGGGACGTCCTTGGTTACGGGAAGCATCAGTCCTCCATGACTGGGGAACGGATAGATTGACAATCCAGAATCGAGACACTGCAGTCAGGGTGAATGTGGGGACAGGAGCTATCAAACCCATTGTTCCTAGAGCATTGGATGACACATCTTCCACGACAATTTCGAGCAAATCAGATCCCTTGCAACAGCATGCCATAGCAGGTGACTCACAAAGCAATGTCAATAACTGGATACAAACATTGGCAACCATTGACAACTGCCATTCATTAGACCCCATCTTCTCACAGATAGATGTTAACACACTACAGGTTGATCCTCCACCGACACATGAAGAACCAATCGATCTAGAGATGCCTTTCTTTATGGCTGACCTCGAATGGGATAATGAACCTGAAGAAGGTACCCATACCAATGATGACTCCGATTTTCCTTGGGACCTTGAAACAGAGGCTGCGAATGCTGCAATTGATGATCAAATCTTTGATAATGACCTAGCCATTCTGCATGCCCTAATGGCAGTTGAGCTCCCAAAGGTTGAACCTCCACAGTTGCATAACAGCAGACGATCCCGCAAGAAAGCTGCAGGAGGAAATCGCAGAAGAGCCAAGGCCGAGCACTTCAATGAATTCGAACGAGTCCAAACACGGATTGTGGAATTGTATCTTGCAAAGGCAGTCCCCTCAAAGTCAAAACCACCACCTCTTGAATGGTCCCCTGAAGGACTGGAAGGAGTATGTGCAGCACATGAACCCTTACTTGGAAACACCTTGCCAGTGGAAAAGTTACCCCACAGTTCCCAACGTAAGAAGTTTCGGAAATATAAGCCACATGTGCGGATGAAGCTTGATCCAGAGACTTCAGAAAAAGAAAGGAAAGAAGAGCCTAACAAATTACTAAATGCAACTATGCCACCCAGTACTCATGACACATCTCAAGCTAGTTCAACCCCATCAGAGGCCGATCTTCGAGAAGTGCCGGAATACTTTAAGAATTATACAAGTGGTAATGCACCAATAGCAATGCCAAGACCAATCAGAGAATCTGAAGTTCAAGAAACCGATAGCATTGGAGAAACTCCAATCTATGAGGGACCGGCACAAACACGCACAATAAACCTCGCCCTTGAAGGGGAGGAAGAAAAGTTGGTTTTCATTGGGAAACAGCTCCGTCAAGAAGATGAAATCAAACTCAAAGACCTCCTAATGGAATACCGTGACTGCCTCGCATGGTCATACAAAGAGATGAAAGGAATTTCACCAGAAGTGGCAGTTCACACGATCCCTATAAGGGAAGGTGCTCGCCCTAAGGTATGTGGACCTTATCGCACAAATCCTAAATATGGCACCATGGTTTATGACGAGCTGGAAAAACTCCTAGATGCCGGATTCATCTACGAGATAGAGCACACTGATTGGGTTTCACCCATTGTCATTGTGCCTAAACGCAACAAGAAGCTCAGAATATGCGTAAACTTGAAAAATGTGAATGCCGCCACAATTAGGGATCACTACCCCCTACCCTTAACAGAAACAGTGTTGGAAAAGGTGGCAGGATCCGAAATCTACAGCTTCTTGGATGGCTTCAGTGGCTATAACCAGGTACAAATTGCTCCTCAAGACCAATCAAAAACAGCATTTGCTACAGAATGGGGTATTTTTGCATATAGAGTCATGCCATTCGGCCTTTGTAATGCCCCGGCCACATTCCAGCGAGTCATGTTCACAGCTTTCAAGTCATTCTTGAATAAGTTTTTACAGGTGTTCTTGGATGATTTGTGCATCCATTCAACCAAACAGGACCACTTCAAATGTCTGGAAGAAGTACTAATCAAATGCAGGGAGTATGGCATCTCCCTAAATCCAACAAAATGCCAGTTCATGGTCACCCACGGAGTTGTTTTAGGACACATCGTCTCTCAACATGGGATTGCAACTGACATGGACAAAATCAAAATCATCATGGAATTGCCTCCTCCTACAAATTCCAAAGGTGTACAGGTCTTTATGGGACATGCCGGCTATTATAGAAGATTTATATTGCGGTATGCCATGATAGCTAGACCACTTTACAAATTATTAGTGGAGTTCTTATGGACCGAAGAGTGCGACCAAGCCTTTGAGCTTTTAAAGTGGCGCCTAATCACAGCACCCATCCTTCTATCTCCCAATTGGGATATTGATTTTCATGTTCATACTGATGGATCCAAGTATGCAATTGGGAGTGTGCTTTGTCAACCTGGTGAACATAAGAAAGACTACCCAGTCTACTTCGCCAGTCGACAACTCAATGATGCAGAGATCAACTATACAACCACAGAAAGAGAAGCCCTAGCAATGGTGTACAGTGTAAAGAAATTTCGGCACTATCTCCTTGCAAATGATTTTGTCTTCTACACCGACCATCAAGCATTGCTTTATCTTGTGAACCGTCCGTGTACCACAGGAAGAATAACCAGATGGCTCCTCTTGCTACAAGAATTCAACTTCAAAATTGTGGTCCGCAAAGGTGCCCAACACTACATTGCCGATCACATGTCTCGAGTAAAGACAGGAGAAGAAGCCACTGGAGTAGAAGATGACTTACCAGATGCCACACTATTTCAAATAGATGCTGTTCCAGAATGGTGTGGAGATATCATTGGGTACTTGATGGCAGGAAGACCACCCCCTGACATGAAAGCAGTAGATGCCAGAAAATTGATTCTAAAGGCTGCACCATATCAACTCATTGCAGGACAACTATACAAGATGGGCAAGGACCAGATATTAAGAAGATGTGTAATGCCTCATGAGATCCTGCCAATCCTGAGTGAAGTTCATGAAGGCATTGCAGGAGGACACTTCCAAGGGGAAGCCACAGCAAGAAAAGTTCTCCTCGCAGGCTACTGGTGGCCAACACTGTGGGCAGATGCCTATGAATTTGTGAAAGGCTGTGATGTATGCCAACGAACTATTAAACCACAACACAAAGACTTCAATCCCCTAACAACAGTTGTTGCACAACAGCCATTTGAAAAATGGGGGATTGATTATGTGGGTCCCATACATCCAGCAGCAAAAGGAACACAGGCACGCTACATCATTGTGGCCACTGATTACTTTACAAAATGGGCTGAAGCTAAGGCAGTCAGAAAGGCAGATGCCAAAAGCACAGCAAGATTCTTGTACGAACATGTGATCACCCGATTCGGATGCCCCATTGAAATTGTGTCGGATAGAGGCACACATTTTGTCAATGAGGTAATCCAAGAACTCTTGTCTGGCTTCATGGTCATTCATAGAAAAAGCACACCCTACTACCCCCAAGGGAATGGATTAGCAGAATCCACAAACAAAATCATATGCAATATCCTCACCAAGGTAGTAGAACCGCAGCGCTCTGATTGGGCAGAGAAACTGCATGTAGCCTTATGGGCATACAGAACCACATTCAAGGTCAGTACAGGGAACACACCTTTTCAATTGGTGTACGGCCTTGAAGCCGTGGTCCCACTTGAATTTATAATACCAAGTCTGCGCATCGCAATACAAGAACGCATGGGTGATCATGAGTCCTTGAAAGAAAGGCTCTGTCAGTTGGAAAAGCATACAGAGACCAGACTAGTCGCTTATCATGCCATGACAACAGAAAAACGTCGAAGAAAGGCATGGTTTGACAGGAATCTGAAAGCTAAAGACATCAAGGAAGGCGACTTAGTCCTGTTATACAATGCCAAAGTACACAAGGGCAAATTGAAGTATCTGGGTCAAGGACCCTACCGAGTACGAAAGATGAATCCCATTGGAGCTGTGCTACTTGAAACACTCGATGGAGTCCAATTCAACACAACAATAAACGGGAGCCGACTGAAGCGCTACTACATCAACACGCGAGCCATCCCCGACAAAAACGAAGATTTGGGAAACCAAGTCTTCCTTAGTTAGGATTAGATTGTATCACGAGCACTCACTTGCATATGTACGTCTTCGCACATATAGGTAGCCTCAATCGATTTTACCTAGAGCTCAGGATTGGTGAATGAGTTCTAGCTGCCCTATGAAAATCCCAGCAAAAAAAGCATATAGTTAGTCCCTACTTAGCTACTAGGTCACGTGCACTCACACGCTTTCGCTTAGACACATAGATGATTGCATGAATAATTGTACAACAAACTTTCATTCCACCCTCTCAAAAGATGTTTTTTTTTTTTTTTTTTTTTTTTTTTTTTTTTAATTTTTAAAGATCTCTCTCCCACACCCACACAGAAAGGTCATACAGGCATGCCAATCAATGTAATGATCAATGGTACACTACATGTACATGGATGCAGGTTCAGAAAAGATGCCGCCACTAAAGAGGATGCGCAGAAAGAGCCCACCACCTCAACCACGAGACCCCCTCCCGAGTTCGCAGCCATCTACATCCTCTCAACCACGGAGACCACAGGCGTTCGTGGTCCAAAGCGATAGCTCCGAAGAAGATTCAGTGCATGCCCAAGCAGAACAAATGCCACCCCAGTCACAGCCGGCGTGCACAACTGTTAACAAGGCCCAATCATTGGAACTTGTCTGGCCACCCACCTCGACTTATGCTCTTTCCCAGGAAGCAACATCTTACTTAGAGCAACGGGGTCTAGGCAATTTGCATGAGAGCCTCAAATCCTTGGAGGATAGTCCTATCATGACCACCTACATCAAGGACTTTCTCCACTCTTACTACTCCAGCAATGCAACAGATGGCAAGTACGGTACAATCACTGTACAGCAGAGCCCACTGAACATTATCCTCGACAGTACAGTCATTCAAAGGGCTTTCTCTCTGCCAAGGCAAGGTGGCGAATACCCTAAAAGGTCTGCGGATGCAAAGTTTATTGAAGTACAGTCTCTCCTCACCAAGGGTACCCTGATCCATAGAGATGGCATCTTGCTTCGCACAATCCTTGACCCTCATCTCAAGGAAGCAGCACAATTTCTATCCACCATCCTGGGAATAAAGAACGGCAAGGAACGCTCCCTTCCACTCCGCACATTTGTTTTGCTGAGTAGGAAGCTCAAACAAGACTGGGTCCAACACTTTGTCATTTTCTTTACCAAAAAACTCGATGGTTCTTCAGGCCAGAAATGTAAAATTCCGCACTTATTGGCTATCATCATCAAAAAGGAACTACAACAAAGAGAAATGACTCTGCCCCAGTCTCCAAAGCCAATTGAGGAGTTGGACATACCCTTCTCACCAGTATGGGAGCCATCATCAACTGCTCCAGCTATCACATTGATAAGTACAGATGCCTTAACAGAAGTACCTATTTTGGAAAGCAGGATTGCAGAATTGCCTCAGGAAATGCTTCAGCTCGGTGCACAATTGCAACCACTAAGTCTCCCCCAACAGCACCCACCCGAGCTCGAGACAAGGTTGGCACCCGAACCTGAGGAACGATCAGCACCAGAGCTTGAGACCACATCGGCACTCGAACCGCCCATCGACGTCATGCCAGTCGATGAGCCTCAAGGAGAGCTCGTGCCAGATCAGCAGTATGACTATTGTCCACAAGGGAGTGAAATGCCATTGGAACAACCTCCCCCAAGTACTACAGAACCCTCGGGATGGCTACATGGGCACCACTTGTATCAGCAATATCGCCAGACCTCATCACCATCTGTCATTCTCCAGCATCAAGCTAGCCAAATGATTCAAATGTCCGAACTCTTCACTAGCTTGGCTAAGGAAGCATATGCAAGAGAATTGGAAAGGCAGACGGCATCAGAAATCGAAGACCAATTCCAGGCAATCGCCATCGAGGTCAAGGCTCTTCGGGCACAGATAGATGAGAAGGAGGTAGAAGAAGTGCGCATGAACCAGGCTCTCCAAGCTCAAGAGAAGGCCGTAAGGGATGTGACCTCCAACCTCCATCAAAGTCAAACACAGCTGACTGCGGCAGTCGAAGCAATGGCAATCCTACAGACCTCCTATAACTCCCTGACAACTGCACATGCGCAACAAACAGAGGAAGTGGCACAAGCTCGACTCACTCTCATTCACAAAGAAGACGAGCTCCAGGATTGCAAGGACAAGCTTGAAGACATGCAACAATCTTTGGCAGTACGTGCCTTTAGCATTGATGAGCTTACAAGGGAATGCCGACTCTTAAAAGACCAACTTGCTACTGTTCAAGAGGCCAGCACTTTACAAGCCCAGTTCTTGGACCAATGGTCCAATACCACTGAAGACATCCCTCAACAGGCAAAGGTCACCTTGCAAATGAAAAAGCTTAAAGAGGCATACACCAGCATCTACCATCAGTACAAAGAAAAGATGAATGAGATGCACTCCCAAAAAATAGCCATCTCCAAGCTTGAACTCCAATTGCTAGTGCATAACAATGAGGCATTGGAAGACAACACCAATGACGGCCCACTACAATGCACAACCGTGGTGTATGAAGAGCTTGTGACTGCTCTCCAAATGGAAGATCACCTCCACGCACGCGTGCTGATCCAATGGAAGCAACTCCAACTCAAGATCATAGCTGCTCATCCAACAATCGACTGGAAACGATCCATCGGGATTAAAACCCTGCGCATCATTTGCCAAGACTTGTCTGAAGATGAGAAGAATATCTTCTGCCTGTCTACACATGCCGGGTTTATAACTCTCAGGACAGATGCTTTCATTGCATATGCCTGCCTCATGGGTAGTCCTCCCCTCAGGGTTATTGCAGGTTTGTTGCCGTTGCTGCAAAGGCCATCCCTATTATTTGCACGGCATGACATAACGGGCATCCAACCCATGCAGCTGATCATCCCATCGCACCAGCAAAAAGAAGTGTCGGACGATGACAAGGCCTATCTCACATCCAACTTCCCATATCTAACCACTCTTTCTGCCAACATCATAACCTCACTTCCCCTTGCTGCTGCTACCCTCTTAACCTTCCCCGAGCTCCATCCTAACATCTATTCCCTCCATCGTCTCTTTGCTCATGCCTCTCACCATTTTCAACTTACCCAACAGTCCCAAACTTACGAGCCCCTCACACCTAGCTTTTTCCCCTCCCTTGCTAATCCTACCCTTGAGGATTACCAAGCTGCTCAAACCATTTGCCCATTTCTTCCCCCCCTCCCCTCTGCTCCCCCTTCCGCCACTATCACTCAGCCATATTTCTCCCCCATGTCCCCTGCTTCTCTCCCGGCCCCGTCATCACCTCCGACACTTCTGGTGCTGCCATCAGCAGAAAATGATGCAGTATTTGATTTTGAATATCAGGATCCGGATAATCCAATTCGTACACCCATGCCAAGTTCCAATGATGAGTATGATTTTGATGAGATACCACTTCCCAGTAACCCCATCAAGGAATTTTGGAGCAAATATCCTGATATGAAAACTCGCGGTGGATGTCACTTTCCTACCAATCTTCGTCAGCACCAAATAAGTGAAGCTTGGATTAGCAAATTGGATCCACAACCTGATTGGCGCCGTCCCAAGCTCTTTGATGTAAGCTTCTTAAAGGAGTACTTACGGGCATCTCCATGTCTCAGAACCCATCCCAAGTTCTATGCAGTTCCACGGCGTAAAAGATGGGAAGCCAACATACACACTTTGGCTGAAGATCGAGTCATTAATTGGCCAATGATCGAATCCTACTCTGGTGTAGAATGGACTATCCAAGGCGCCATGATCCGAGCACTTCAGCAGCATGAACAAACAATGCGCGGCAACATTGATCGCTTCCTTCGCCAAAGTGCCATATTCTGCAAAACATTAGCATTAATTCTGGAGGTCCCCTGTTACCTTGATTCCCATTTGCCTCCACTCAGCTTTAATCCCAATGAACGGATTGATGCTCAGATTACAAGCCGACTATACCAAAGAGTGATCTTCTTGGAGGCACGCCACATATCTCTGTTCGAGCAAATGGTGGATACAGGCTACCTGGAAACTGCGCAAAAATTGTATGGTTCTAAGGCTCTACAGCAGGACCGTCTGGCACGACACAAGTTCCACAGCCACTGGACTAAAAACATGGCAACCCAGGTACGTGATCGCAATAAGCCATAACCCGAGGACGGGTAATAAAATGGATCCGGGGGTATGTTGACTCTGTGCCAACATGAACTTATGAAGAAAGAGAAGGTGTTACAACTTTGTGTTACAACTTCTAGACACAACTTTATGTTACGACTTTGTGTAACAACTTTGTGTTGCAAGTTTGTGTTACAAGTTTATGTTACGACTTTGTGTAACAACTTTGTGTAACAACTTTGTGTAACAACTTTGTGTTACATCTTCTACATGAAGAGAGAGAATGTGTTACGACTTTGTGACACAACTTTGTGTTACAACTTTGTGATATGACTTTGTGTTACATGCAGAGAGGGAAGCTCTCCAACTTGTATAAATACCCCATAATGGAATGAAGCCCACACTCTTGGGGCATTGTGTTGAGTCTACATTGGTATTCCAAGCATTTGTCTCAAGTGTCCATGCTTCCTTGCACTGCACGTCCAAAAGCATGTCCTAACCTTGCAACCCATCTCCCCTCTCCTCCAACCCTGCAACCCATCCTCTCCCTCTCCTCCTCCCTTCTCCCTCCTCCTCCTCCTCCTCCTCCTCCCTCCTCCTCCCTCCTCCTCCTCCTCCTCCTCCTTCCTCCTCCTCCTCCTCCTCTCTCCTCCCTCTCCCACCTCCTCTTCCCTCCTCCTCCTTCCTCCTCTCTCTCTTACTTCACCCATGCTCTTACACCTTCTTCCTCTCCCACTCCTATGCTTTCCTAAACCCTTAAACTCAATGATCTACGAGGGAGACGAGTTCTCCACCATGTACTATACTCTGAACCTTGGATCCTCCTCCTAACCCTGAACTCTTTCTAAACCCTGGAACCTCCTTCTGAACCCTTGAACTCTTCCTAAACCCTGGAACCTCCTTCTGAACCCTTAAACTCCTCCTAAACCCTACAACCCCCAATGAAGGCGAAAGCCTTCATTACCCCAACAACAATGGTTTACGTGCCTTTTACACATGCTTGCATTATGTTTACTCACCACACTTAAGCCTACGTCTCTCACCGGAACACGACTCGAGGTCCTAAGCTACATATATACTACAACGACAATCCCAATATATCTGTAGGTGACAAAAAGCCTCGGAACCCTGCAACATAGAATACCCAGCTCTTCCTACAAAAGTGTTAGGACAGAGCCAACATCATGCCATGGCTGTGACCGCATGTAGTGATGAATAATGCTGGTTGTAATGGAAGGGAGCACAACACCTACATCGACATTGTGGTCGTCCCTTCTACTAGCGTAAGGGCCACACTGGTTTCTAGAACTAAAATTCTCAAGATTTGCTCCAGCTCGCTGATGGAGGGATGAGCCAACCCGACTGCATTTCCTGTCTCACTTATTCGATGTTGGCAATCCCCGCCACCGTATTGACTAGACTTGTTACCGAAAGGGGGCTGGTAACCTCATTCAATGCTGTTGTTCCTACCATGCTGATTGTGGCTACCAAATTGGGCTGTGGGTATCCGCATCACTCGTTGGTGCCGTCACTGCTACGGATGACTGATGTTGTGTACTGACTCCTTCAAAAGTCGGCTAAGAAGAGATCAATGGAGGCACAGGTGCTGTCGACACTGCTTCTAACACAACTCGGAGGAGACCGGTGGAGGCAAGGGGGGCACTGGAGCTACTGAGGTTAGCGTTGCCTATGTGCAAGCTTGCGATGAGCTGCCATACTACTGATTGTGTTTTCTTTTCCTCTATCACTCAATCCGAGAGATTCTTGGGCCATCTGGCTAGCGACCTGATGACAATGCCGCTGAGGTACAAGGGTACTTTGGTGTTGCCAGTAATTGAGAAGAGAAGGTTGAGAACATGGCCCAACTTTGTTGTATTGTTTCGCCCCTTGCCGTGATCTCAGCACCCTTGCTACCTCTACTCGAAGCTGCTCCTTGAACACTAACGCTGACATCATTGGTTGCATCTCTGCCAACAACAATATCCCACAGGTACGAGTTGAAATTGTATATGCCTTGGCTTGAAGGAAGATTGACTCCAGTACCCATCGGTAGCCTTTCCTGAGATGCATGTTTGCATGGTTGCTCAGTTTATACCCTCCTTGTACCACTGGCCCAAAATCCGTCACATCAGCTCTCGAGAAGTCCTGGGTTTCTCCATCGATAGGCAAGTAGAGCCGATCATAAATCAACTCCACTGTCAAGATCGACGGCCCATCCAGCGTGTCCATATGATCAACTTGTTGTAACTGCCTACATTGTTGCTTTGTCTTAGGGTGCACAACAATCAACAAGCCCAATTGATACTTGAAAATGTCCTCAGCCTCTGTAGGCACAACTAGCAATCGATTGTCTCTTCGTTTTGTGATCTTGAAGAGGTGTAACAATGTTGGTCTGTACCAACACCATGCCCATGAGTCTTGGAGAAGAAGGAAAGGTAGGAAGGAATTGTTAGAGGTGAAAGGAATGTTGAGGATGTCGAGGTGTGAAAGGTAAGAATAGGAAACTGAGAGTGTGAGGGAGAAAATAGGAAAGAAAAAGTGTGAGAAACTGGTCGTGAACAAGGAGTATAGCTGAATTGAGCTAATGACTAGGCGTAGTGGGTAAATGCATGGCTGCTACTGCTGAACTCAAGATCCTAGCAATAGGTACATGCTCAACACCACAAGGAGTCCACGATTCCATAGTTGGATATTGTGTGCCTACCCCAATCCATGGAATGAGTACTTTGCGCATGACTAGAAATGGGCATTTAATACAGCCTTCATGATGATATCTCTGCAATCGAAATCCGTTCACTAGTAATGGTAAGACGTGCCCCCGTAGATCCATCAAATAGAAAGATGTCAATATGCAGTACTCGAAGATCCAAAAGGGACACCACCACCACATCTTGAGCTTCCTCAGCATCATGCGGCCCATGCGACTGTTAAAGAGCAAGATCAATTGTCCCTTTGTAAAGAATTTCTTCTTCGACATCAAGTCTACTTGTCTCTTCCTTCACACTTGAACTATCTGGGTCAAGTAATAGCTCTCCATTCTCTCTTCTTCCAACTACTTGAATGACCATGTAGAAGGTCGTCATTACCTTCACCACTTGTGCCACAAAATGCTTCCCTCTATTGCTCACCAGCTCAATTGGATAGCCCAACTAACAGAACACATCCTTGTATAAACACTTGGCTATGGAGCATGTAGTGTTGTCCCGCAATGCCCAGGCTTCCACCCACTCGGTGCAATAATTTGTAGCAATTTTGGGTCCTTGCAGCCACAGGCTTGAAGGGACCCATGAAGTCCAATCCCCACTTCTGGAAAGGGCCCAAAGGAAGTACTGGTTTCATCAGCATGCGGTCACAATCCGAAGGTTGTCCCAACTGTTGACATAAATTGCACCGCAGCGTGAACTGGTGGCCATCCTTTTGTAGTGTCAGCGACCACTACAACCTTGCTTGCAGCACCTTCCTGGCCGTAATTGCTCCTCCAGAGTCACCACCTGCCACCACTCTACAATGCACCTCTGTGAGCACCGCTTTTTGCTCATGTGGTAGCACACACTAGAGTAGAACATCCGTCAAGTGACTGCGATAGAGTTGACCCTCAGTTGACCGACCACTACTTCAAATCCACGGCTTCTGAGTGCTAACTGCTTCCGTTGATCCTAGTTGAGATAATCTAGCATCTGTCCGAACGTCATGAAGTGCATCATCTCATCATACCACGACGATGGAATACCCTAAATTACCAGCCCCTCAGATGGCTCCGCAATAGCCACCAAAACTACATTGAGGTCCACATCCGAAAACTCATCTTCAATGTCGATTGCAAGCTCCTCGGATTTTTTTAGCATTAAAAGTTGGGATTGTAGCTAATTTGGCTTATCTTACACAAGGTAGTCTAGAATTGATGAAGAAGAGCGAGAGTTGCTAGAAGCACCTCCAGAAGAGAACCACAGCAATTCAGACGATCTACTAGGGAAAGAAGACCTCCAACCAGATAGACGTATGCTTAGAAAGGCAAAGTTATTCAAGTTGAAACCACCAACTATGCTCTTATGACTATACCATCATGGTGGCTACAGAAGTGCCAGTGTACTTTGAAGATGGAGTTGAAGGAAGTGGGAGAGAGAGATTAGAGGAAAATGGGAAGAGAAAGGGAGAGGGAGGGGAAGAGAGTGGGGAGGAGAAGTGGAAGAGAGAGGGGGAGGAGGGAGAGGGAGAGGGAGAGGGAGAGGGAGAGAGGAAGGGAGGGGAACCCAAAGGGGGGTAGTAGGAGAAGGGAGAGTGGAAGGGAGGGGAGGGAGAGAGGAAGGGAGGGGAACCCAAAGGGGGGTAGTAGGAGTTATGGGAGAGGTGAGAGTCAATATATAGCCCTAAATGAATTAAAACCCTAGAATTCAAACTTCTCACTCCCCCTTCCTCCCCCCCCCCTCTCTCTCTCTCTCATACACATGCGCCCTACCCCCTTTCCATTTCCCCCATTTCTCCCCCTCTCTTCCCCCCCCTTCTTCCCCCCTCCCCTCCCTTACCTTCCCCCTTCTCTCCCTTCCCTTCCCTCTCTCCCCTCTCCTTCCTTTTCTCGCCAACATAGGTGCACTTCCTGCTATGAATGAAGAAATGAAAGCTTTGTACAAGAATAATAATTGGGAATTATGTGACCTTCTACCAAGAAACAAGGCCATAACAAACAAATGGGTATACAAAGTGAAGCATAATCCAGATGGAAGAATTGAAAGATACAAAGCCAAACTAGTTGCAAAATGAATTGCACATCAATATGGTCAATGTTATGATGAGACTTATGCTCCAGTAGCAAACATGAATTCCATATGGTTCTTGATATCACTATGACACTTAGCAGATGAAATGTGTACCGGCTCAATGTCAAGAATGCTTTTCTCAGTGGTTACCTATATAAGGAATTCTACATGCAACAACCAATAGCTTATGTTGAAGAATCAGGTTTGCCATCTCAAGAAAATTCTCTACGGCTTAAAGCAAGCACCAAAAACTAGCACAACAGAATCAAAAAATATTTTGCTAATCTAGGATAAAATCCACTCCAGATCATACTCTCTACTAAAAAGTTCAAGGGGGAGACATCACTATTGCACTTTTTTACATAGATGATCTGATTGTGATCGGAAGCAATGATAGCTTCATCAAAAGGTTGAAACAAGACTTATCTATAGAGTTCAACATGTTAGATCTTGAAATTCTACACTATTGTCTTGGTATTGAGTTTTGGAGAGATTAAGACAGCACCTTCATGAGTCAGATCAAATATGTTGACAGTCTCATGGAGAAGTTTCATACAGTAGATTGCAAGATTGTAGCCACTCCACGAGAACAGAGTTATAAACTTACAAAAGATTCAAAAAAGCCTACTGTCAATGACAAGTGCTATCGGCAGCTCATCAGATCTCTTATATATGTGACTATCACACAGCCATATATTTGTTATGCAGTAAGCTCACTTGGACTGTTTATGTCAAATCCAAAACAATCTCACTGGAATGCAGCCAAAAGCGTCTTGAGATACATCAGAGGTATAAGACAGTTCAAGATAGAATACAGAGGAAGTCATCCAAGGTTGCATGGATATTGTGCCAGTGATTATGCCAGAGATTATGAGACCAAGAGATCCACATAGGGTTATGCATTTTTCCTTGGTCAAGGTGCTATATCATGGTTGTCAAACAAACAACCAACTGTTTCTTTGTATTCAATTGAAACAGAATATAGAGCACTCACTACAAGTGCATGTGAGGCTATATGGCTCAAAAGACTACTGTCAGAAACAAATTACTTTGATGAATCAAAGCCAATAACAATGTACTGTGATAATCAATCGGCAAGCATTGGCCAAGAATCTAGTATATCACTCCACGACCAAGCACATTGATGTTAGAGAGCACTTCATCAGAGAAAGAGTGTTGCTTGGTGACATCACACTACAACATTGTGATAGCAAAGAAAATGTTTCAGACATCTTTACCAAACCACTCAGTAAAGAGCGTTCTTACTCCTAATTTCTCACTTCCTTTGTAAATTCCATACGGATTTAGTAACCTTCTGATCCCATTGGCTCCTGTACCCTACGGCCATTTTTCCCATGGATTTATAAAGGAGGCCATTGGTCCCCGCTCCGTTTGTCCCATGGATGCTGGATAATAGATGCTAGAAGTGTGATGATCAATACCCATACGATCCATGAGAAACTCCACTGCTTCATTTAAGAATGGACTCCCGTGGTCAGACACTATTTCTCCCAAATCTCGCACAGATACATTCAAATATGACGTCTGAAACTACCTTACCATTTGTAGCAGGAAGGGGAATAGCTTCAGCCCACTTAGTGTACCATTTGTAGCAAGGAGGGCAATAGCTTCAGCCCACTTAGTGACATACTGAATGGCCACCAAAAGATACTTCTTTTTGCAGGCTATCATGGGTAGGGGCCTGACAAAATCTATTCCCCACTTCTAAAATGGATGGATGGACATCACCGGATGATGTTGCCTAGGCCACAAATCTTTCCCACCAAAGAATTGGCATGGTTCACAAGTTTTGCAATACATAGTGACATCCTTGAACAAGGTCGGCCAATTATAGTACCCAGCATGTAAAATCTTCTTAGCTGTATAGTCATTGGCATAGTGACCTCCACAAAATCTATCATGGTAATGCTTCAATACCTTAGGTACCTCATCTGCATCAATGGATCGTCTCAGTACCCAATCCATACCTTGGCAGTACAATACCCCACCAAAGAGAGTGTAGCACCTACTATCATAGCTAGTACTTTTTGGGAGAAAGGAGAAGGTGGTCTGAAACCTGTAGATACTACCATACCATGGATCCCCAATTTCTATGGCTGCTTCAAGGTTTACATCAGGGCATTTTAAATCAATCAAAGCATTTTTCAAGTTGGAACAACCCCCTTTTACAATTTTGAAAGAAAAACCATATTCTTGTAGAACTGCCAACCACTTGGCCAACCTGCCCATGGGATTTGGTGATTGAAGAACCTGCTTTGCAAGGCCATTGCTAGAAATTATAATGAAGTACTTTCTACCCACATAATGCTTAAATTTCTCACCATAGAACACCAAAGACAAGGCATGCTTGTCAACCTCAGAGTAGCATCGTTCAGTTTCAAGCAATTGTCGAGAAGCAAATCAAATGGGGTACATGAACTGAACCTCCCCTTGTTGGAGAAGAATACCCACTAGAGTGTGCTCACCAAATCTAGGATTGATATAGAAAGTCTTTGACCAATCAAGATTGCATAGAATGGGTTTTGAAGCCAGAGCACTCTTGATTTGTACAAACCCTTGATCACAATCCTCATCCCAAGAAAAATCAACCCCATCTTTTAACATCATAGTCATGGGTCATGTCAAAGCAACATATTGATCAATGAAGTGTTGATAGTATCTTGCTAGATTGACAAATGAATGTACCTGACATTTGGTTGTTAATGCATTAACACATGGCACTCATGGTGGACTGTGTGAATCCACTCCACATACAATTGCTCCATGTTGAGACCAACACTGTCCTAGAACTATTGCCAGGAAATGTGCCAGTGTGTCCGATGTTCTCGTCTCCTATGCAACTCCGCAAAGGTGCTACGGAGCCTCTATTCATGTAGTGTGCAGACATAGTCCATAGGCAGCTCCACATTTTAGACCTGCGTGTGCAGAGATAGGCTTTGTTCTATTAGTCCTGGGCCAACTGTTACTCGGCTGCATTTTGCATCTGCAAGTCCTCGTTGTACCTCCGTAGAGCGGCTCCCATTGCGCTCCTTTGGCCCGCTGAGCTGTCCATTTCCACTACATCAGTTGAATCAGATAGCGTCCACATGCCTCCAAGTAGGAAGGCGGTGATGCTGGTTGTGCGTTGCATGGAGAGTTCGTCCCATGGCTGCGACCGCCTGTAGTGATGAATAATGCTTGTTGTAGCTTATGTATTGCCTTTTCTTGTAATTCGTAAGCTCTCTTTTTATCTCTAGAGGCTATCCTATTCCTATCAGCTCCTTCATAGTAGTCTCTACAAAGATCATGCATAGCTCATCTGCATGGCAGTTCCTCACTGCTCAGACATTTATCTCGCCATGCATTGCTCATAACACCCTTTGACTGCTTGCGCTCAAGAGGAGAAATCTATTCTTTCCCTCGTTAACTTTAGTGGCGACCTCTTCTGTGTGTTTGTGATGCCTTTCAAGAAACCTACAGTGGGTGAAGACCTTTGCATGGGGGATGGGGTTGATGAAGGAAGTGATGGTGGAAATGGTGGAAGGAAGTTAGAGGATAGAAAATTAGAGATAGACAAAAAATATGGAGGCTTGACAGAATGTGGAGATGGAAGTGGCTTAGAAAAGTGTGGGGAAAGAAGTGAGGGCGGTTGGTGTTGCTTTTATAGGATGTGAGGGGATTAAGGATTAATTTTAGGTGTTTAGTGTATTAATGTGATTATGTAAGTCAACATTATCCTTTTGCACCATTTGGAAGAATTTTTTCACTCCTTGCCTTGAGGGATGTAGCTTGAATGGTGTTTTGAAGGGGGTTCTTTTTCACACATGCAAACACATGCTCCACTTTTGCTTTACCACCGACAGTGGCACCAAAATGTTGTCACTGTTTCTCCCAAGTGTAGGTTTCGAGGATGTTGGTCATGTATAATCGTGTTGTCGCTCGTTGTAGCATAGGTGTTCACAAGTATAGCATAGATCCTCAGGTCGTGTTCCGGTGAAAGGTGTAGGCTAAAGCGTGGAAAGCAAATCTCATGTCTGCATGGGTGAGAAAGAGGGCTTGATCATAAGGATTGATGGAGGTTCTCGCCTCCATGGGAGTTTAAGGGTTTAGAAGGTGATTTCAGGGCTTGAAAGGGGGGGACAGGGTTGTTGAGAGAGCTAACTAGGAGTTCTAGGGGTCAGAGGGGCAGGGTTCAGAGGGGGTTGCAGGGCTTAGGAGGAGTCCAAGGGAGGAGGAGGAGGGTTGAGGAAGAGGGAGCAGGAGGGAGAAGGATATGGAGGAGGAGGGAGCACAAAGGTCGGGAGTGCAAGGGAAAGGGCATGCTAGAACACGATAGTGTAAGAGAGCATGGACGCAAAGGAGATCAATCACATGAACACAATAGTAAGCTTGAAAATTGAATCCCAAAGAGTGAGAGATTCATTCCATTGAGAGAGATATATACATGTTGGTCTCTACACAATCCGTAGGTACCTCCGTGGTGGTGGGACCTCTTTTGTAGGAGACCTTTTGGATAGGAGTCCCTCCACTTTTGGGGGAAACCTTTTGGGTCTCTACACAAAGTGGGGGGACCTTTGAGTCTCTACACAAAGCGGCGGGACCTTTTGGGTCTCTACACAAAGTGGGGGAGCCTCAAAAAGTGTAAGCTTTTAGTCTTTCTCTCTCTAGATTTAGTATTTCTCTCTTTAGATCTTGATTTTGCAAGTATGATTGGATCTCTTCTAGAGATGAATTTGGCTATCCTCATCCTTTAATAATCATCTTTCAATCTCAATATATTACAATCGGAGCTTTGCCGCCGCTACTCTACACACATAATGTTCTCATCGCTATTGTCCTAGACTGCACTTCTGGACCTTGTTGCCACAGGGTTAACAATATTTTTGGGTCTACTTTCTGAAAGAGAAATCTGAAGTCTTTCCAAATTTCAAGAATTCAAATCAATGGTAGAAAATCAGACAGGCAAAAAGATCAAAGTCATGAGATTAGACAAAGGAGGTGAATACATGTCAGTCTACTTTCTGAAAGAGAAATCTGAAGTCTTTCCAAGTAAATAGAATTCAAATCCATGGTAGAAAACTAGACAGGCTAAAAGATCAAAGTCATGAGATCAGACAGAGGAGGTGAATACATGTCTTCAACATTCATGAACTTTTGCAAAAGTCATGGCATTCAAAGACAAATCACGTGTGCAGATGCTGCTCGACAGAATGCAAGAGCTAAAAGGAAGAATGGTACTTTAGCAGGACAATGCTAGAGCAATGCTCAATGAGAAGAAGCTTCTGAATAAGTATTGAGTAAAAGCAATAGCCACTGCAAACTAGTTGCTTAATCGACTTCCAACTAAACCGATTCATGGTATGACACTTTATGAAGCATTCACTGGACACAAGCCATGCATTGGGCATCTCCACATAAATGCAAAGTCGCAGGAAATTGGATGCAAAGTCATGTAAATGCATCATGGTTGGCTACAGTGAAGAAAGCAAAGCATATAAGTTGTATGATCCCCATCAACAACCGAAAGGTCATTATCTCTAGAGATGTAATCTTTGATGAGGAATTAGAATGGAAAACCTCAAATACACAGGAGATAGACACACCGATTACACAATCATCTACACAAAAGACATACCGATTACACGGTCATCTATAAAAACGGCTAATGAAGAAGAGCGAGAATTGCTAGGAGCACCTCCAGAAGAACCACAGCAACTCAGACGGTCTACTAGGGAAAGAAGATCTCCAACCAGATAGACATATGCACAGAAAGGCAAAGTAATTCAGGTTGAAACCACCAACTATGCTCTTATGACTATACCATCATGGTGGCTACAAAAGTGCCAGTGTACTTTGAAGATGCAGTTGACAAGCTAGAATGACAAACTGCTATGAATGAAGAAATGGAAGCTTTGTACAAGAATAATAATTGGGAATTATGTGACCTTCCACCAGGAAAGAAGGCCATAACAAACAAATGGGTATACAAAGTGAAGTACAATCCAGATGGAAGAATTGAAAGATACAAAGCCAGACTAGTTGCAAAATGAATTGCACAGTAATATGGTCAATGTTATGAATGTGTAGAGGCTCAATGTCAAGAATGCTTTTCTCAATGGTTACCTATACGAGGAATTCTACATGCAACAACCAACAGTTTATGTTAAGAATCAGGTTTGCCATCTCAAGAAAAGTCTGTACAGCTTAAAGCAACCACCAAAAGTTGGCACAACAGAATCAACAAATATTTTACTAATTTGGGATAAGATTCAATGCAGATCATACTCTCTACTACAAAGTTCAAGGGGCAGACATCACTATTGCACTTTTTTACATAGATGATCTGATTGTGATCGGAAGCAATGATAGCTTCATCAAAAGGTCGAAACAAGACTTATCTATAGAGTGCAACATGAAAGATCTTGAAATTCTACACTATTGTCTTGGTATTGAGTTTTGGAGAGATTCAGATAGCACCTTCATGAGTCAGATCAAATATGTTCACAGTGTCATGCAAAAGTTTCATATGACAGATTGCAAGATTGTAGCCACTCCCACGAGAACAGAGTTTGAAACTTACAAAAGATACAAAGAAGCCTACTGTCAATGACAAGTACTATCGGTAGCTCATCAGATGTCTTTTACATGTGACTATCACATAGCCATATATTTATTATGCAGTAAGCTCACTTGGACTGTTTATATCAAATCCAAAACAGTAGTCTCACTGGGATGCAGCCAAAAGAGCCTTGAGATACATCAGAGGTACAAGACAATTCAGGATAGAATATAGAGGAAGTTATCCAAGGTTGTATGGATACTGTGACAGTGATTATGCCAGAGATCATGAGACGAGGAGATCCACACAGGGTTATGCATTTTTCCTTGGTCAAGGTGCTATATCATGGTTGTCAAACAAACAACCAACTGTTTCTTTGTCTTCAACTGAAACAGAATATAGAGCACTCAGTACAAGTGCATGTGAGGCTATATGGCTCAAAAGATTATTGTCAGAAACAAATTACTTTGATGAATCAAAAGCCAATAACAATATACTGTGATAATCAATTGGTTCAAACATTGGCCAAGAATCTAGTATATCACTCGAGGACCAAGCACATTGATGTTAGAGAGCACTTCATTAGAGAAAGAGTGTTACTTTGGTGACATCACACTGCAACATTGTGTTAGCAAAGAAAATGTTGCAGACATCCTTACCAAACCACTCGATAAAGAGCTTTTTGAGAAGCACCATTGTGATAATCAGTCGGTTCAAGCATTGGCCCAGAATCTAGTATATCACTCCGGGACCAAGCACATTGATGTTAGAGAGAACTTCATCAGGGAAAGAGTGTTACTTGGTGACATCACACTGCAACATTGTGATAGCAAAGAAAATGTTGCAGACATCTTTACCAAACCACTCAGTAAAGAGCTTTTTGAGAACCACCCACAAGCTCTTGGTTTGACCCAGAGGAAGGACATTCCCATTAAAGGGGTGTGATTGAATGTAATGCTAGGTCCTTTTTTAATTCCCCAGAATCATCATCTTAAAGGAAGGCCTAATTCATGATGTTCTTCTTGAGGGAAGGTGTTGAGAAACCATGCTCAACATCATGTGATCATATGTGCATAGCACTAACCCAAATAGAGTTCTATAAAGGAAAGGGTTAGATGCCCTAACCCTAACCCTAAAAGGGTTTGTATATATTCTACATTTTCAAGTAAATCTAGTGTATTTGGCTTGCTTTGGTGCTTTGTCTTGTGCTCCCTAAAATGCCTTTAGTGTTGCCACAACCTCCTCTTTAAAAGACTTGGGGGTGCATTACTGTGGCCTGAGTTCACAAAGGATTCTCACAAGCAAAGCAAATAAGATTGAACAGAGTTTACTATGCACCATATTGCGGTGTTTGTCTTTATTTTTCACCTCCCATTAATTCTACAACAAAATAAATGTGCCCAATTTACTAGATTTCCCATCTTTTCTTAGTGCATTAAAGTGTAATTATCTTTTGAAATATAGTTGTATTTGTTCAACAGCAAGACCCTCTCCAAAAATTAGTAACACCACTCCTTTCATTGGTTTGCTTGTGTTTTCTTTACCAAAAAGTATCCCTTGGAATGGGCACACGGAAAAGTTCACTGATCACCACCTTGTCTGAGTACCTACATGGGATTTAGAGGTAATTGGAAAATTTTGAAATGAAATCTGACATTACAGGCATATCCGGTGTCAAATCATTGAGCTTGGTACGGATCTCTTCCTTGTTAATTTCTTATATGAACCTTTTGAGAAAAGCTTCTGACATTTGCTACCAATCTTTGAAGTAACCAATTGAAGATTGGTTGAACCAGTGCTGCACCATCTTGGTCAGCGTACAAGGGAAATAGCTCATATATTGCATATACCTAGATGAGTCCAGGAACGTGCCCAGGCCAAACTCATCCCCTAAAGTGCAATTTCAATCTCATGATAGTCACTCACAAAGTTGAAAACCATAAACTCCATCACGCACACCGATGTCTTCAGCGCCCAACAGTGGGTGGTGTAGACCATCGTATAAACATATGCTCTCACACATACACCGCACAGCCACACACATACTTGAGCATCCATTTATATAGGGACTAGCTACTATGACATCCCCACCGACATCATCAGCACCAAATGGGTGTAGACCATCGTATAAACATATGCTCTCACACATACAATATGCTCGCACACATACAAATCTCCACAGCCACACACATACTTGAGCATCCATTTATACAAAGTCTTTGTACTGAGTTTCTGTCAGCACTCCGGAGGTGAAGGGCTGACTCAGCCATGACGAAGGCTAGCACTAAAGGAGAAGGCTAATCAAAAGGTAGTCCAAAAACTCTCCATTCAAGCTTAGACCTTTGTTACATTACCATTGATGTGACAGAGTCGCAAGAAGCTCTACAAGTAACTGTATGGAGATCTTCATCTTCAGTTCCTTGCTGGTTTTACCTTGACAATCGCCAAGTCGGATTGATTAGTAGTTGTTGACACATCATCAAACAAGGTTTGATAGATAGCTATTGACATGTGACCAAACTAGGTTCAATCAACAACAATTCTCATGTCATCAAGTTTGATTATTTGATGAACAAGTTTTGAATAGAGGATGCATCCATTGAGCCTCTATTTAATAAAGGTCAAGCAGATGCATAGCTATTCTCAACATCTATTCTAGAAGGTAGGAGTATCGAATTCGATCCAAAAACAAGTCAACCTACAGGCACTCATGTCAATGAATTAGGTCCATTTAAGGTAGAGTATTTAGACCGAGAGTCGGGAGTGAATCATCTTGACGTCCATAGGAAATTGCAGCATTAGTAAATTACTAGCAAAATTGTCGCATTGCTGCAAGGTCGGTAAAGATCTATGTATTATCACCAATGTTAAAGAGATGAAGCAGTCACTTGCATAGTGTGTTGCATAGCAAACTCAAGGACTGGTAAGAATAGCGAGAGAGACGCAAAGAGCCAAAAGCCCATTCCTTTGGCATTATCATAGCAGGAGTCCTTGGCTTGATCTTTGACATGGTTCTAGTACTTTTCATCTTCATCTTTACACTCAAAATATTAGTATTTGATGAAGAACTAGAGGAGGGCATTTTAGCATTATAAGAGAGCTTTCCTTGGTCAAGAGGTCATGCAATGAAGCACTAATAATGAAATGCTACAGCAAACTATCAATGCCTTGAGCTTGTAGACTAGGCAATGCTTCACAACAGTTGAAAATTTCAGTTCATAGAGGAGAAGAAACACTTGCAACAGTTGACATTTGTGAAGGAAAGGTGGGCAACACATGGCAATAGAAAATGGCAGCTCTACACTGTAGTAAAGGAAGATGGGAAGCTCCAAGACTTTGGTCCCGAGTTGTAGAAGTCTCACATTACTGGGCAACAGAAAGATTTTCCCTTCTCTGAAGTAGGTGACACTTTCTTGCTGAAAATCAAACTTGTATACACCAATGCTGCAGCAAATGAAGCATACACAGCAAGAAAGAGTCGAAATGGAACAGATGCAACCAAATCCTTGCTGGGTGACACCTTTGGAGCTCTAAATGCATCTGAGGAGCAGAAATAACCAGAGCAGCAGCTTGTAGAAGAGAGGCGGCACCTTTTTAGAGGATATGAAGCTGGCAACGGGACTTTCATTAGCTGAATGAAGAGGTGTGGAGATGAGTGAAGCTGGATAGAGATGTCACCTAGCGAAATGCCGAAGCTGCTCCAGAATGCGAGAGTGGTCTGGCATTGTTGTGCCTGCGATGATGCATATGGATGGCTCATCCTCTGTCAATAGGACAATCTCCAAACCCTCTAAATACCAGCTACACCTTGTACTTTCAAGCGCATTCATGGCTCACCTCAAAAGTCTCCTTGAGCACCTTCTATGCCTTTGGTGATGTTTTGGCCATCTATATGCATGGAAAGACAATGCTGCATCTCGCACTAGCAAATCTTGAGCTGCAATAGAATTTATTGCAATAGTCAACCGCTTTGATATGCGTTCTCGATGTCCTCAAGTAACAACTCCACTCTGGTAGTAATTTGCTAGCAACCAAGTGATCATTCATCTTCAGCTTCCATAGTGGATAGTTGAATCCATCAAGCTTGCCAGCCTTCCTAAGGTTGGGGATGGCATCCAGCTACCCACCTTGAGGCAAGCCTTTCGTTAGTTGAGGAACTTCAAAACTTAATTGCACACTAAGCTTTCTCAACTCGAGGAACCCCTTCAGCATTGATGTAGAAATGGAAGTCTTTCAGCCTTGTCTCTAAGACCATGTTGCACCCAGGATCTAATACCATGTTCGAAAACATGATATGCTCTGATATCAACTAGCCTCCCAAAAATGAAGCATAGTGTAACTTCATTATCACCTCAAGGGATGACTGGAGGGATGAAAGCATCTCTAGTCACAACCCTAATTCAATCAATTATTGAATATAATAGAACAACAATGCTATGCGCATGAATTCTCAAATGCAAATCACGCCAAGGGAGTTAGTGCCTCTACCTTTTCACAGGAGGAAGCCCAAGAGGCTTCAATGTTCAAGACAAGAGTGAAGGCATAGGTAAGGGCAAGCCTGGCGATGGAAAGCCCAACAACAACAAAAACAGAAATGACAAGACTGATGATGACGACGAGTTCAACCAGTGGGAACAAGGAGAAGACGAGATGGTTTTACTACAGCCAGCCAGGGCATTTGGTGAAGGACTACAGAAAGAAGGAGGATGACCAAAAGGAGAAAGAAGTCCAACGAAACCGGCAGCAAATGTGATAATCACTGAGCATCCTTTTTTGTCAACAACTTGAAGTGTTGCTGAGGTAAGATAAGCAGATCTTATGTATGTCCGACTTTAAATGGTGATCTAGAGAGAAACTAACCACCTTTGTGGAGAGGAACGACAGCAGTGCTCAGATTGCTATGGGTGCAAAGTCGCTATCATCGGCATGATGAAAGCCTCTTTGAAAGGATCTCAGAAGTTAGTGTTAGATTGAAGCTGGGAACATTGAAGAAAGAACTAAAGGATTACACAAGGTAGCTGTGAGTGCCTCCATGAGGTACATAGCTTGTTTTCAGAAGCAAACGTAGTGGCATGCTACTGTATGTTTCTTAGGTAAGGAGAGATTGGAAGGTAAAAGCCTTCCTAGAAGGCAGAGACGTAAGACTTGGTGCTTCTTCGAAGCTCAGTTGCAGGTTGCTGGAAGGTGGACTTAATGGGCCTATTGATGCCTTGGTGGTGGAGACGGGGACATCTACAGGTGAAAGAAGTACGCTATCATCAGAAGATTACCTAGTTGAGAGCTCATCTGGAGCTCATGGTACAGGTTTTCTGGTACAATCTGTGATTCCTGTGGACTATCTTGATTATCTTTTGCTGTGGGGAGCGTTTGTTGTAGCAAGCAACCTCCATCCCACTTTTCTACTCCGCACTTGTAAGCCGCCAAATAAGGAGAGCGTGTGGGAGTGACACCTAGAGAGAAATAGAGGGAGAAGAGGGATGAAGAAGCAGCCATGTGGGCAGCACACATGCTGCCACATGCACCGTACATTAGTGTCCTTGTATTTAATAGAGATCCCTCTTTTCTAGCAAATGGATGGGTCAACTCCCCACTTGTAAGCCGCCAAGTAAGGAGAGCGTGGGGGAGTGACACCTAGAGAAAGAAAGAAAGAAAGTTTATTAACGTCTTCGGAGAGAAATAGAGGGAAGGAAGAGGGATGAAGTGGCTGCCATGTGAGCAGCACACAGGCTGCCACATGGAACGTACATTAGTGTCCTTGTACTTAATAGAGATCAACGGTTTAGGCAGATCTATCCATCCTTTGGCGCACACATGGACTCTGGTTTAGGGCAAAAGTGCAGCTCTCTTTGTGGTCTCTAGGTTCCTGCTCATTGTCTATGCTGAGCTGGGCTATATAATCAACGGTTTCCATATTGTCATTCCGGATCCTCACTCGTCTCTACGGCAATCTGTTCAGAGCTGCTCCATATGACGGATAATGCAAGAGTGGTCTCACATGGTTGATACCTATGGCTTGCTCGTCCTCTCTCAATGTGAGAAGCTGGTCCAACCTCTCTAACAACTCTCTGAGTCGGTCCATCAAGGCCGATGCAGTGATAGAAAACTGATCTATGGCTAGTGGGTAGTAGTCATTCTCAATCAGGAGAAATCCGGGCCCTATCTTATGCTGCTGAATTCGGCCTTTGATCGGCAACGCGATATTTTGTACTGTTTTCAAAGCATCTAATAAAATGTACTACTTCTTGGAGGGAAAAGAAAAGCCGCACTCCACGGCCTAGGAGGTTCACCTTTCTCTTCACCAAGTATGCGCATACTCCTACAAGTGCATACTAGAGATGAAAAAGACATCGTCATACTTCAACAACTAATTAGGGGTCTCTGGATTTCTCAAAGTTACCTTTGAGTTACTGCAGTGTCGAGCTGTACTACGCACGAAGTTCCTCTTCTTTGACCTCCTGTGCCAACTTAGAGGCAGTGTATGTGTACCCTATGCATATATCTAGCCAAACTCATCCGCTACAGAGTTCAATCTCATGACAGACAGTCAACCATAAACTCCATCATGCATAGCCATAGCAGGGACGGGCTACTATGACAAAAATCGATGATAGTCCTAGTATCCCTCCTAAGTGCGTGACTGCCATCACATTATTAGAAGCAAGTCTTGTACGAATGGATGGATCGGTTGGAGTCGTGTGAGGCTAAGGCGGGCAGGAGCGAATGTGTCTTGAGCCAAAGGTCTCTGAAAGGCTGATATCAACATGTCTCCGAGCAGCATCGTTATAGCAGTAGTCTGCGAACGGCATTCCTATAACAGGAGCAGGTGCTCCTTGCGCTGTCTGGAAGCTGAATGCAACTAGGCGTTGTGCAGTGCAGACAAGAATGCGGACTCGATGACACCGGGAGTTTCACTACAGGAGGAGTTCCAAAATGACGAGCTACGCATGGCAACATCTTAGCCGCATCTTCAGTCCTGTGTACCTCGTCAATTTTCTTACCCATGGACCAACCCTGCTGTTGCGAGCCTCCAGAGTCCAGAATTGCGCCTCCGTCGTCTCGAACAGCAACCAACAGAAAATCAGTCGACCCTCCTTATTAGGATTTGAGTTGGGCTCCTCCCCCCGGAAGGGGAGGAAAAGGGGTGCGCCAGGCCTCTGAGATAGTGCAAGACAGAGGCGACGCGCGCGGTCCCGGGCAGCAAGCTGCCGGATGGGGCCGCCCCCTGAAAGAAATTAGGTTAATATCATGTGACCCGATGGGTCACGTATCAGATATTAAACTGATAAGAACAGATACTACACTTGATCTTAGCCAAAAGGCCGAGAAAGGTATGAGAGGATGAGGGCTGCAGGCTGCCTTAAGAAGGCCCCCCCTCACCCCCTTTTGCATGTTTACCTATGGGATATCTCGTCTTGCACGTCCGCCATGTGTCCATTAAGCATTCCATATTCTCCTATGACCTCTTCAAAAGCCTTGGCAATGGACTATACACCATCGTGTCGCAAAAAAAAACTCGGTCATGTTAGGAACATTTAGCCCAACGACAAGGTTGGCGAGCACGACTCATGGAGGAGAGACTAAATAATTTATCGACACTGAGTCAAGGCACTAGGCAAACATGCACTATTTGGCACGCACACTTAGAGAGCAAAAGCACCAAATACGACACACTTAGTCATGGGGTCATAAAAATGGGACTGAAAGCACTGACTCTCGACTTTGGCAGGAGCGGCATACCCTTTGCTCAATCAGGCCTACATGCTTGGTCTCATCTTGAAGATTGGGCTTGAAAACGGGACTGTAAAGTACATATAAGATGCACGATTCGTGGGTCCACACACTACCACGTGGTAGTTCAACCATGAAGAAGATAGCCTTATCCTCTATGCCATGTGGCACCACTACCATACCATCAATGCACAATCAGCATGCCATGTCATCACAATTGCCATGTCAACAAATCCAATTAGCATGCACTTCATCATCCCACATCATCAAGTCATGTCAGTAGGGCTACATCATCAAGTGCCGCCTAAGCACATAGTAGGCATTCTTTTGTAAGCAGAACGTGAAGATAAATTACCATATCATAACACAATGCCACATCATCATTTCTTACCACTCCATCGACAAAGTTTGGCACAGTTACAAAATCACCCCATCAAAGCTAAACTACTCTAGATGTGTAGCTTCCCGAGATGTGTGGAAAATCATGATCTTCTACCCAGGTTCATCTTTAAATAATGAGCCTCACAAAAATTCATAAGTGCATCAAGGTGTCATTGAAGACCCTAGATTGAGGAGGATAGTAAAACCGCATGATTTACTGAGTCAAGGCACTAGGCAAACATCCACTACCTTGATAGGTCTGTTGAGCCTCCTCTCTACCTTGTTTACACATCCACTAAGGCCTTGGGCCATGGAATGTGGGGAGCACGCCTAGGTAGGGATTGACTTCCAAAATTTTGGAGTCTACGGGAAAATTTGAGAACTCGAGGATGCACTTGCACCAACTACAAAAATGAGGATGGGGTGAAGGGTGAGATGGCAGATGTCTTGTTCCTCTTTAAATTGGGTGTCACCACCACTAAAAATGGCCATGGCCAAAATTGGATGTGCATGGATAGAATGGCGATGGATGACATCTAAAATGTATGTGGATGGAACGGGGTTAGTGAGGTCTAGGTGAAATTGGATAGGAATATTTTGAGAATGTTGAAGTGAAAGTGGAAGGTGTCTTCCATTGTGCTAGGTTCAAGGGCATGGGTGCTGAGGTTCACTGATGCTTCTACTACCGATTCATATTGCTCCTCCCCTTGAGTGGCCATCTCTCTCTCTTCTATGGGCTAGGTCTGCGCGAGCTATAGTTGGTGGTACAGTTGGTTGTATTTCTCCAATTGTTCGCGATTGGAGGCATGCAAGGCTTCGATTTGGCGGTGCATTGCTTGATGTACCTTTTTGTCTCCTGTCGGTATTGCTCAAGGGTGAGATCTATTTTGTTCATCTAGAGGAAATTCTTATCGGCCCAAGCTGTTTCCACTAAGAGCTCTTATTCAAGGGCCTCGTTCCTTTTATAACACCCTAAGTCGCACGCGCTATGGAAAGAATGAGACCGACATATAGGGTTCTTCTATTTCTTTGTACTAGAGTTCTTTTGGCTTTTACAACTAAGAAGAGGAAAACTGTTTTTCAGCCTCCACCTTCGTGTGTATTCCCCCATTGTGCATGTGAGAAAGCCTCAAGTGAGACTCCTTCCCTCTCTCACACAATCTTCACAAGATGCCCTAACCCTAACCCTAAAAGGGTTTGTATATATTCTACATTTTCAATTAAATCTGGTGTATAGTTAGTCATTTGTGGTGTGCCCTCTCTCCTCATCTCCACTCTTCTCCTCTTCCCTCTTCATATTTTGTTAGTAAGAAAGCATGTTCATTCGCTTCATATAGTTTGCTTCCGATTGAAATTATTCAAAGATTAATAAATTATGAGACTGAGATGTTACATGACATTATTTTTTGATGAATTGTTTTCTACTTATCAAACTAAATATCACACTAAACTAGGAATAACAAGCTAATATGTACATGTCACTCATTCCCATGGGGTGATACGGAAGAATGATTAAAGATTCTTTTGGCGAAAGGTTGTAAATGGATTTTACACAGAGTCTATAGTTTGAGAAGTGGTTTCATGAGCTTGTATTTAACTTCTTGGTAAATCAATGTCATTTAATAATAACAACTTATAAATATTGATTCTAATTTCTGAAAAGTATCTCATGTTTTGAAAAAGAAGAGTTATAATTAATAGTAAAGAATAAGAATATTACTTTGCTCAATAAGTTAACATAAGATGCCATGT